>NW_007240595.1:1047106-1115557 GCF_000164805.1 Carlito syrichta
AACTGGAAACAATGAAAATGAAGAAACATCTTACCAAAATCTCTGGGACGCCTTAAAAGCTGTAGTAAGAGGGGAATTTATATCCCTACAAACACACATGAAGAAAATGGAAGGAGCACAAAGTAATAACCTAACAAGCCACCTAAAGAAGCTGGAATAGCAAGACCACAAAAACCCTAATTTCAGCAGAAGAATCAAGATCACCAAAATAAAAGCCCAAATCCAGGACATAGAAGACAAAAAGACAATACAAAAAAATCAATGAAACACAAAGCTGGTTCTTCAAAAGAATAAATAAGATCGATGATCCCCTAGCTAGACTGACCAAGAAAAAGAAAGAAAAAACCCAAATAAGCACAATCAGAAACACAAAAGATGAAGTCACATCTGACCCTGAAGAAATACAAAAGATCATCAGAGACTACTATGTACACTTGTATGGAAACAAACTTGAAAACCTCAAGGAAATGGAGGACTTTCTGTCATCACACAACCTACCTAGGTTGAAACAAGAAGAAACTGAGACCCTAAATAGACCAATAACAATCAAGGAAATTGACTATGTAATAAGAAAACTACCTACAAAAAAAAGCGCCTTGGACTAGATGACTTTCCAGCAGAATTGTACAAGACATTTAAGGAGGAACTGATTCCAATCCTACAGAAGCTATTTCAGGCGATTGAGAAAGATGAAACACTCCCCAAATCATTTTATGAAGCTAACATCACATTGATACCCAAGCCAGGTAAACATCTAACAAAAAAAGAGAACTACAGGCCAATATCTTTGATGAACATAGATGCTAAAATTCTCAACAAGATCCTAGCAAACTGGATTCAACAACACATCTCAAAAATCATCCATTATGACCAAGTAGGCTTCATCCCTGGGATGCAGGCTGGTTCAACATTCATAAAACCATAAATGTAATTAAATACATCAACAGATGTCAAAACAAAAACCACATGATTATATCATTAGATGCAGAAAAAGCTTTTGATAAAATCCAGCACCCCTTCTTGATAGATAAAAGCCCTTGAACATCTAGGCATACAGGGAACATACCTCAAAGCAGTAAAAGCCATCTGTGAGAAACCCACAGCCAGCATGCTCCTAAATGGACAAAAATTGGAACCATTTCCCTTGAAAACTGGAGCAAGACAATGATGCCTACTCTCACCCCTCCTGTTCAATATAGTATTGGAAGTCCTGGCTAGAACAATCAGAGAAGAGAAGGCAATCAGGGGTATCCAAATAGGAAAAGAGGAAGTCAAATTATCTCTCTTTGCAGATGACATGATTGTGTACCTTGAAAACCCAAGAGAATCTGTCAAAAACCTCCTTACACTGATAAAGGCCTTTGGCAAAGTCTCAGGATATAAAATAAATGTGCAAAAGACAATCGCATTTCTTTACACCAACAATAAACAAACAAAAACCCAAATAAGAAGCACAATTCCATTCACAATAGCCACCAAAAAAATGAAATACCTTGGCATCTTCCTAACCAGAGATGTGAAAGACCTTTACAATGAAAACTACAAAACTCTGCTCAAAGAAATCAAAGATGACACAAACAAGTGGAAAAATACCCCATGCTCATGTATTAGAAGAATCAACATTGTGAAGATGTCCATCTTATCTAAGGCAATCTACAGATTCAATGCAATACCTATCAAATTACTAGCAACATTCTTCTCAGACCTAGAAAAAACAACCCAGGAATTCATATGGAAACACAAATGACCAAGAATAGCCAGAACAATCCTCAGCAAAAAAAAAAAAAAAAAAAAAAAAAAAAAAAAAGCAGGTGGTATCACATTACCAGACTTCAAACTTTACTATAAAGCTACAATCATCACAACAGCTTGGTATTGGTATAGGAACAGGCATATAGATCAATGGAATAGAATTGAGATTCCAGAAGCAAAACCTCAATTTCTCAACCAACTCATCTTCGACAAACCCTCCACCACGTACCACTGGGGAGAGGAGAACCTATTCAGTAAATGGTACTGGGAAAACTGGCTGACCACATGCAGAAGATTGAAACAGGACCCCTACCTATACCCATGCACAAAGGTTAACTTCAAATGGATCAGAGACCTAAATGTAAAACCTCAAACCATAAGAACCTTAGAAAATGAAGGACATGCCCTCATGGAAATCGGAACTGGCCTCCAATTCCTGAACAAAACCCAAAACCCACAGGCCATAAGAGAGAGAATAGACAAGTGGGACCTTATTAAACTGACAAGCTTCTGCTAAGCCAAAGAAACCATCAAGAGAGCAGGGAGACAGCCTACAGACTGGGAAAAAATATTTGCCAACACCAGGTCTGACAAAGGCTTAGCATCTTGGATCTACAAGGAATTCAAATGTGCTGAAAAGAAAAAACAAACAACCCCGTTACAAAATGGGCAAAAGATATGAAGACACTTCACAAAGGAAGACATCCGAGCAGCCAACAAACACATGAAGAAATGTTCAATCTCTCTAATCATCAGGGAGATGCAAATCAAAACCACACTGAGATACCACCTAACTCCAGTCAGAATGGCAATTATCAATAACTCAAAAAATAATAGCTGTTGGAGAGGATGTGGTGAAAAGGGAACACTCCTACACTGTTGGTAGGAGTGTAAACTAGTGCAACCTCCGTGGAAAGCAGTGTGGCGATTCCTAAAAGCTCTAAACGTCAACCTCCCATATGACCCTGCAATCTCCCTGCTGGGAATATACTCTGAAGAACTCAAATCACTCTATAAAAAAGATACCTGCACATGAATGTTTATCACAACATTATTCACAATAGCAAGAATCTGGAAGCAACCATGCTGTCCATTAAAAGAGGACTGGATTAAAACAATGTGGTACATATACACGATGGAATACTATGCAGCCATAAAAAAGAACAAAATCATGAATTTCGCAGCAATCTGGATGGAGCTAGAGTCTATAATACTGAGTGATCTCTCACAGTAACAAAGATCTGAGTATCACATATTCTCACTCATATAGTGGACCTTGATCATCCAATGCAGTACCATAAGAAAATGACTGACAGTGGTGGGAAACCATGGGGGGAAGGGGATGGGACTTATAGTAGTAAACATCTGTCTGGGGACAGGGAGACACCTGTCATCAACAAGGGGGCCTAAATGAAGCATATTTGTATACCTAACCCTTAACTGTACCCCACAATATCAAAATAAAAAAATTGATAAAAAAAAGAAAGATCTACACTTTAATCTGGAACTTTATTTGTAATAATGGTACAGAAGGAATTGTGTGCTCATTTAATCCCTTATTAAAAAGCTTGCTTTGATCATTTTGTAGAATTTCCATTTTTATATCTTAGAGTTATTACATATTCAGGGCAATAATTAAATATTACTAGTTTGGAACAATTGCAGGTTATGGGGTCATTAAAACATGTTCATTGTTAGTCTCCGGAGCTACTGGAAAACCGTGCTTACTAAATAAAACATTTATTTAAACTCTTCACCTATTTTATTTTAGCGTATTTTCATGGCCCAAATATTCTGTTCGAAGTGTTTGTTTCATTGGAGATTTTGAAAAGAAACATTGCTACATATAAAGTTGTGCATTTTAAAATATTGATTTTCAAACTCCAAATTTAAAGTGAATCATAATGGTTTTGGTAACATGATTTCCCCCTTATAAACCTTTCTTAAAGATGTTAAAGTTATAGAATAGAAATCAAGTACAGTTACAAGGAAGGTTTTCATTAAAAATATCTCTTCCCATAGATTTCCCCAAAAAGATAAGATTTAATAACTGAACTCTTATCTTTTAAATAGGAAGTATACTTACTGTAGACCAGACTATTAAATAGCATACTATTTAATGTGTGAACATATTGTAGTGAGAGGCTGTTAGAATTGACTGGGACCTTGATAGTCATTCATTTTAAGCTCCTATTTAGGGAGAAATCCACTCTCCACGTTTCTCAATCTCCTGTACAGAAACTTCTGCCCTCTTATACCGGCTTTTTTCAGGTTGCCTTGGGCTAAAATACTTTTTCGTGTCTCAAGTAATATTTTTATTTAAGTACCCTATGGAGACATTTTATTTTATTTCTAAGGTAAAGCAACTATTTGTTATCAGTTAAGCATGATTTAAACTGTGGTAAGCCAAGGTTTGGGATCAATATATTAGAGTTTTTTGTTGACTCAAGTTGGAAAACCTTGTTCTTTCCATTTTGTACTTTTTACCTTTGTTTTCTGCCATGCACTGAAAATATTTGTATATGACATTTACTCTATTTAACATTGACAGGATCAAGGATTTTATTATTTATTAATAAATTGTTATTTATTGTGTTTATTTATTATGTGTTTTATGGAGCACATTATTCTTCACACAAAGTAGGAGCTTGACAAACATTAATTTATTATTTTAAACTATTTATTCATTTATTATAAAGGTGTGGGGTACAATTCAGGGTTAGGTATACAAACATTGATTATGCAGGTACCCTTGTTGATGAAGTATGCCCTCCCTCCCCTAGCAGTTTCCCTCAACTACCAATCCTACCACCCCTCCCTTGACAGTTTCCCATTATTGCCAATTGCTTTCTTATAGTAATTGTTCAAGTTCCATTTATGAGTGAGAACATATGGTACTCTGTTCTTTGTTTCTGTGATAGATCACTAAGTATGATTGACTCCAAATCCATCCAAGTTACTGTAAAAGTCTATGTATTTGTCCTTCTTTATGGCTGCATAATATTTCATTGTGTATATGTACCACATTTTTTTAATCCAGTCCAGCTTCGATGGGCAACATGGTTGGTTCCATGTTTTTGCTATTGTGAATAGAGCTACAACAAAACATACGTGTGCAGCTATCTTTTTTGCAGAATGACTTGAGTTCCTTCAGGTATATTCCCAATAGGGGAATTGCTGGGCCATATGGAAGGTGAATTTCTAGTTCTTTCAGAAATCACCACACTGTCTTCCAAAGAGGTTACACTAATTTGCATTCCCACCAGCATTGTAGAAGCGTTCCTTTTTCTCCACATCCTCGGGAGCATCTGTCGTTGTTTGTTTTATTAATAATGGTCATTCTTACTGGGGTTAGGTGGTATCTCAATGTGGTTTGGATTTGCATTTCTCTGATGATTAATGAGCACTTTTTCATGTGTCTGTTGGCTGCCCATGTATCTTCTTTAGAGAAGTGACTATTCATGTCTTTTGCCCACTTTTTAAAAGCACTGTTTGTTTTTTTCCATTTGGTGCGTTTGAGTTCCTTGTAGATTGTAGATGTTAGGCCTTTGTCAGATACACGGTTGGTAAATATTTTTTTCCATTCTGTGGGCTCTCTTCCTGCTCTTTGGATAGTTTCTTTTGCTTTGCAGAAACTTATCAGTTTGATGAGGACCCACTTGCTTATCTTATTTCTTATGGTATGGGCACTTAGGGTTCTGATCAGGAATTGGTTGCCGGTTCCAATTTCCATAAGGGTGTCTTCTGAGTTTTCTAAGATTCTTATAATTTGAGGTTTTACATTTAGGTCTTTGATCCACTTAAAGTTAATTTTTGTGTATAGTGATAGGTAGAGGTTCTGTTTCAATCTTCTGCATGTGATCAGCCAGTTTTCCCAGCACCAGTTACTGAATAGGTTCTCTTCTCCCCAGTGATTGTTGTTGGAGGCTTTGTTGAAGATGAGTTGGTTGAGGAATTGAGGCTTTGCTTCTGGAATCTCTATCCTGTTCCATTGGTCTATGTGCCTGTTCTTGTACCAATACCAGGCTGTTTTGATGACTGTAGCCTTATAGTAAAGTTTGAAGTCTGGAAGTGTGATACCTCCTGCTTTGTTTCTTTTGCTAAGGATTGTTTTAGATATTCATGGTCGTTTATGTTTCCATATGAATTTAATTTATGTATTGTCATTTCCAGGTCTGAAAAGAATGATGTTGGTAATTTAATGGATATTGCATTAAATCTGTAGATTGCCCTTGGTAGTATGGACATTTTAACAATGTTGATTCTTCCTATCCGTGAGCATGGAATACTTTTCCATTTGTTTGTGTCTTCTTGGATTTCTTTGAGCAGTGTTTTGTAGTTATTGTAAAGGTCTTTCATTTCTCTGGTTAGGAAGATGCTGAGGTATTTCATTTTTTCGTGTGGCTGTTGTAAATGGGATTGTGCTTTTAATTTGAGTCTCTGCCTGCTTGTTGTTGGCGTATAGGCATGCAACTGTTCTTTTGCATGTTTATTTTGTACCCTGAGACTTTGCCAAAGTCCTTTATCAGTGTAAGCAGGCTTTTGACAGATTCTCTTGGATTTTCAAGTTATAGGATCATATCATCAGCAAAGAGGGATAACTTGACTTCCTCTTTTCCTATTTGTGTACCCAATTTCCTTCTCTTGTCTAATTGCCCAAACTAGGACTTCCAACACAATGTTGAACAAGAGGGGTGAGAATGGGCAGCCTTGTATTGTTCCAGCTTTCAGGGGAAATGTTTACCAATATGTTAGTGGGTTTATCGTAGATGGCACTTACTATTTTGAGGTATGTTCCTTCTATACCTAGGAGTTTGAGGGTTTTTATCAAGAGGGATGCTGGATTTTAACAAAAGCTTTTCAGCATCTAATGAGATAATCATGAGGTTCTTGTTTTTACATCTGTTGATGTATTTGATTATATGTATGGTCTTGCGAATGTTGAACCACCCCTGCATCCTGGGGATGAAGTCTACTTGGTCATGGTGGATGATTTTTGAGATGTGTTTTGGATCCGATTTGCTAGAATCTTGTTGAGCATTTTTGCATCTATGTTTATAAGGGATATTGGCCTGTAGTTCTCTTTGTTTTGTTGGCTCTTTACCTGGTTTGGGCATTAGTGTGATTTTAGCTTCGTGAAATGATTTGAGGAGAATTCCATCTTTCTCAATTGCCTGTAATGCTTTCAATAGGATTGATATCAGCTCCTCCTTGTACGTTTTGTAGAATTCTGCTGGAAAGCCATCTGGTCCAGGGCTTTTTTAATAGGTAGTTTTCTTATGACAGAGTCAATTTCCTGGGTTGTTATTGGTCTATTTAGTGTCTCAGTGTCTTCTTGTTTCAACCTGGGGAGGTTGTGTGATGTCAGAAAAACCTCCATTTCATTTGGGTTATCAAGTTTGTTTCCATATAGGTGTATATTGTAATCTCTGATAATCTTTTTTATTTCTTTGGGGTCAGTTGTGATTTGATTTTTTGTATTTCTGGTTGTATTTATTTGGACTTTTTCTCTCTTTTTCTTGGTCATTCTGGCTAGGAGTTCATCAATCTTGTTAGTCCTTTCAAAGAACCAGCTTTTTGTTTTGCTGATGTTTTCTATGATATTTTTGTCTTCTGTGTCCTGTATTTGGACTCTTATATTGGTGATTTTGATTCTTCTGCTAAAGTTGGGGTTTTGGTGGGCTTCCCTTTCCAACTCCCTTAGGTGATTTGTTAGGCTCTCAACTTGTGATTTTTCCATTTTCTTGAAGTGTGCACGTAGAGATATAAATTACCCTCTGAGAACTGATTTCATGGCATCCCATGGGTTTTGATAAGATGTTCTTCATTTTTATTTGTTTCCAGGAATCTTTTAATTTCTGCTTTCATTTAAATGTTGACCCAGTAATTGTTTAACATCATGCTGTTTAGTGTCCATGTCTTCGCGGACTTTGAGGAAATGTTGTTGGTGTTGATACTTATGTTTATTCCACTGTGGTTTGAGAAGGTGAATGGCAATATTTCAACCTTATGGAATTTGTTGATGCTTGATTTATGGCCAAGGATGTGATCGATCTTGGAGTACGTTTCATGTGGTGATAAGTAGGTATTTATTAAGTCCATTTGGTCAAGTGTCAAGTTTAAGTTCTGAATCTCCTTGTTGATTTTTTGCCTCAATGTTCTATCTAGGGCTGTTAGTGGGATATTCAAGTCCCCTGCTATAATAGTGTTAGAGTCAATATATTTTTTTAGTTTACTTAGTAGTTGCTTTATAAATGCTGGTGCTCCTGGGTGCATATATGTTTAGGATGGATATTTCTTGTATGGATTGAACCTTTTTAAAAAATTTTTATTTGAGTTGGAGTCTCACTCTGTCACCCAGACTGGAGTGCAGTAGCTGCTCCCAGCCACCGCAGCCTCGACCTGCTGGGCTCTGGCAATCCTTCCGCCTCAGCCTTCTGAGTAGCTGAAACTATAGGCGTGCACTACCACGCCCGGCTAATTTTTGATTTATTGTGGAGATGAGGTCTTGCCAAGTTGCCCAGGCGGGTCTCGAACCCACGGGCTCAGGCAATCCACTCACCTCAGCCTCCCAAAGGCGTGGGATTACAGGCTGAGCCACCGAGCCCAGCTAGATTGAAACATTTATCATTATGTAATGTCCTTTTTAATCTTTTTAAATTTTTGATAACTTAAATGTTGTTTTGTCTGATATTAAGACTGCGAGTCCTGCCTCCTTTTGTGATTCATTTGCCTGGAAACTCATTTTCCATCCTTTGACCTTGAGTCTGTGTGTGTTCCTTGTAGTGAGGTGAGTCTCCTGAATGCAGGAAATAATTGGGTCATGGTTTCTTATCTAGTTTGCCATTCTGTGTCTTTTCAGTTGTACATTTAGTCCATTCACATTCAGACTGATTATTGAAATGTGATTGTTTATCCCTGTCATGAGGTTCTTATAAAGTTTTTTTCTTTGTTTTCTTTTGGCTTTGGGGTTGATGTATGTGTGTGTTTTCAAGTTTCTTGTTGCAGTGTATTCTCTGTTGAGTCTGTGCTCTGCTGTTCTCTTGAGAAGTGTGTGGTCATTCTTTTTTTTCTTTCTTCTGTGCTTAATACCTTCTTAAGTGTCTCCTGTGGAGTGGGTTGGAAGCTGCATAATCTCTTAGGGATTGGATGTCTGGGAAGGATTTCAATTCCCTATCACTGATAAAGTTGAGCTTGGCTGGGTAGGAAATTCTTGGTTGGAATTGTTTATCTTTGAGGACTTTGAATATAGGACTCCAGTCCCTTCTTGCTTGTAGTGTTTCTGCTGATAGGTCTGCTGCTATTATGATTGGTTTTTCCCGGTAGGTAGTCTGACCTTTCTCTCTTGCTGCCTTTAGGATATTTTCTTTTGCGCCTACTTTGTGTAGGCAAATTACTATGTGTCTTGGGGTTAGTTTTCTCATTTGATGTCTTGTGGGGGTTCTCTGTATCTCTTGTGTTTTGCTGGCCACATCTCTGGTGAGATGGGGAAAGTTTTCTTGGATTACCTCCTGGAATACTTGCTCCAAGTTGTTTTTCATTTCCTTTTTTTCTTCTGGGATACCAATCAGGTATAGGTTTGGCTTCTTGATATAATTGCACATCTCGTGTAGGCTTTGTTCTTTTTTTTGGAGTCTTCTTTCTATGTTTTTTACAGATTGGGTTAATTCCATATTCTGGTCTTCAAGTTCTGTGATTCTTTCTTCAGCTAGATTAATTCTGCTTTCCATGCTTGTCATCTTGTTATTTATATCCTGGGTGAAATTTTTTATTGCCAAAATCTCTGTTACAAGTTCTTTCAGTGTTGCATCTTGTCTTTCTTGAATCTTAGTCACTCTTTCCATCCATTCCCTAATTCCTGAGGCAAAAAAAGGAATTCCTGTTGTATTCTGGGGCTATTTGTTGGTGACTTCTATTTTTTGGGCTCCACGGTCTGAATTTTCAGGAGTTTTTTCTTTGTTACATTTGAAATTACCTGTGGTCTTCCTTTGGTTTTTCCTCATTTGTGACAAATCTCTTGTTTTTCTCTTTAGTTCTATTATTCAGTGTCAGTGGAAAAGGTTTTCCCTTCTGATATTTGCTCAGCCCTCTATTCTTCCCTCATCTGGATTTGTTCTATTTTGAAATAGGACCATGGGTGGGAAACTTTGCTCTCTTGTAGTTTTGAAAGTCAAATAAGGTAGGGGATGGGGAGCTAGTATTCAGAAACTACTTGCAAATCACAATGTTCACTGATTGTGGTATGTGTTCCCTGAGACCCACTCCCTACCACCACTCTATATGATGATGCAATGGGTACATGTGTGTACACACTGGGTCCAGGATACAGTGACAGCTGAGGAGCACAGAGAAAAATAGAATGAAATAAGATGGACAAGAATTAAAAAAAAAAAAGAAAGAAAGAGAAAAAAAGCACAGAACAATAAAAGCAGAAACCAAAGCAAAAAACAATTGAACACACACACACACAGACATACACACACACACACACCCAAAAACAAACTGGAATAACAACAAAGTGAAACAAAACAAACAACAACAACAAAAAAAACCAAGAAAACTAAACACACACACACACACACACACACACACACACACACACACACACACCTAGTACAAAATGAATGGAGAAGAAAAACAAAGACTGAGGCAAAAAAAGGAATTCAGATTGAACCCTCACACATGTATTGACACACCTTAAAACTAAAAAATAAAATAAAAATAAGCAGAACAAAAGAGCAAAAGCAAAAAAGCAACAGAAAAATTGAAAGAAGTGCACTCAGTCATTTACATACACACATAAACAAAACAACAAACAAAAGAAGAAAGAAACAGAAAAAGAAAAGAAAAAAGGAGGGATGCAGTTCAAACCCTTGCATAAACATTCATGCACAAAGGAAAAATATTTTTAAAAAGATAAACTAACAAACAGGCAAAACATTTTTAAAAATTAAAACAAACAAACAAAAAACCACCCTGCCCTCTTGTGGCAGGCTCCTTAATTGTTCCTCTAGTCAGTTCTCTCCTGCTCTCTCCTCTTACTCTCTCCCCTGTGTCCAGAGCAGGGAAGGAGGAGGGACCGTGGTGGTGGGTGGGGTTGCAGTCTGCCCCTCCTCCTCTCCTATGGTCAGGGAGATCTCCTCCGGTGGGGAGGTATGGGATTGTCACTTCCCCAGATCTGTACTCATGGGGTTGCCCCAGCCAGGCCTATCCTGGAATGGAGTTCTATGCAACTGGCATCAAGGCTATGCCTGGGTTTGTCCCTCTCAGTAGTGGCCCAGCTATGTGGGTCTGACGTTCAGAGGACTGCTGGGGAGGGGGAAGTTTGGGTCAGCCCCAGACTCACCGCTGATCTCTTTGGAGTCCTTCCTCTTCCTTTTCTGATCACACCCTTTGTCCCTGGACTGGATCAGGGTAGGAAGTGGAACACCTGGGACTCAGCACTCATCAGGTCCCTCCAAAGTTTGTGCTTTCAGGATATTCCCTCTGGGTCACGATCAACCCCTGAGTAGTTGATCCGCCAGTCACAGAGATCGAGTATGTTGTTCCGTGGTGAGCAAGTTGGAACACTTTCCTGCCCTGCTGTCAAGATGGTTGCGTAGTGCCTCTCTTGTCCACTCCGGTAGGACTGTGTCTGTGGACTCCCTCTGCAGCCCCTGCTGCCAGTGCCTGGCCAGGCTCTGAAGTGGTGAGGCAAAGCTTGGAGCTGGCAGTCTCTCCTGCGGCAGTCGTGAGGCAGAACCTGGGGCGATAGTCTCTCCCGGCTGCTTCTTCACAGGAAAACAATAACAACACGAACAGGGTGAGAAAAGATGACTCTCAAACAAGAGTTTTGAGGCAGGGCCAGTAGACTATCCCAGGGGTAAAACAGACTACGCTGTATGGTTACCTGAGGTGTGTTGGTAAATATTTAGCAAACAGTGTTCCGGAAAAATAACCCCTGATTTGTAGCATTTGGCAATTCCATAGTGTGTGTGTGTGTGTGTGTGTGTGTGTGTGTAAAGATATATATATTTATAGTAATTTTTTAAAATTTATTTTTTGAGTTGAGGTTTCACTCCATCATCAAGGCTGGAATGCAGTGGCACAATCATGGCTCACTGCAGCCTCAGCTTCCTGGACTCAGGCTCTTAAGTAGCTGGGATTACAGGTGTGTGCCATCAAGGCCAGCTAATTTTTGTAGAGATGAGGTCTGTTGCCCTCGTTGGCCTCAAACTCCCAGGCTCAAGAATTCCTCTTGCCTCGGCCTCTCAAAGTCCTGAGATTATAGGCATGAGCCACTGCGCCCCCCCCAGGTCAGTGGTATAAATACTCCCACCATGGCTAATTTTAAGCTACTATTACTGATGTGGAGTTGTGAAGAGATGTATATAAACACACAATTTTATAGTATTTTCACCATACAAATGCAATAGTCACAAATAACTACAAGACCGTAGCATAAAATGTGATTAAATAATTAGGAAGTGATGAGTTTTAGTATTTATGTTTTTTGAATCGAAGTCTCACTCTGCCACCCAGACTGGAATGCAATGGCATGCTCATGACCACTGCAACCTTGACCTGCTGGGCTCATGCAATCCCTCAGCCTCAGCCTTCCAAGTAGCTGGAATTATAAGCGCATACCACCATGCCTGGCTACTTTTTTAAAAAGTTGTAGAGATGAGGTCCTGCCAAGTTGCCCAGGCTGATCTTGAACCCCTGGGCTCAAGCAATCCTCTTGCCTCTGCCTCCCAGAGTGTTGGGTTTACAGGTGTGAGCCACCCTGCCAGCTGAGTTTTTAGTATTTATTACCTTTTAAAAATATATTTATTTATAAATTTATATAATTAAATTTTTAATATTAGCTGTGTTTAACAACTAGATCTCAAAATTCCTGAAAATTTAACAGTTGACTCTTGCAATTCGATACAGTCCAGCTTCAGTGCACTATATTAGCTACCCCTGGAAACGCTGCTTAGAGCCTTAACATTGTGAGAATTGACCTGGTTGTCAAAGGACTCTCCATGCTTCTTACGAAGCTTACATGTTCCCAGACCCTATGTAAAGGATGATGTGTGGGTTCACAGGAGCAGTGGCTGTCAGCTTCACGGGAGTGGAGAAGAAAAGCCCTTCTCTACCCCTTCTTCTGAACCCTGTTTTCCAGCTCTACTGGACTTATGTCTGCCTAAAGTAGTCTGCTGCATTCATTTTATTTGGTCTTGTGTAGAGGCGATAAGACATGGAGTGGGGAAATTATTCCTATTTTTTATGAGTTCTTGGCAGAGCAGACAGATGACTTATTTGAACCCACTGGAAACCCAAGGAGTACAGTTTTAAAGCCTATTGTGAAACAATTTGTATATAATTCTGTTTAAAGTTATTGTGTTTCCTTTGATGTTTTTTAATTGCTAAAGAGAAATGACTGTTGCACCTATTTAAAACACAGAAGTCTTGTTTAGTTCAGGTTCAGGAGAAATGTTAGAAAGGAGAGGGAGCCTCTTTAGGGTTTCTTTATTCTGTGGACAAGGCGATTGCTGACAAGTCAGATATAAAAGAAATGAGGCTTAATGGCCTAAATCATCATGGTAAGAGGCTGGAAGGTGTAGACTGGAGAAGTTCGGGAGGGCTTTTCCACTCAAGGAAGAATGAGCAGTAAGTTGTAAGTGGCACTGACTAAGGCTGCTGAAGACATAGATCCTCTAAGCTGGGAAAGCATTTAGGCTTAGTAGATTCCAGATGGGTACTCTGCCTACTTCGTCACTGTAGTCTGAGTGCCCACTGCAGCAGAGGCTGATGCACAGTCCACAGTAATACAAGAAAAGTAAATTAAATGGATCCACTTACTTAAAAAAAAATCTTTTAAAAATGCAAGTAATCCTGGGAAGGGGGAGCACACCTCATCAACAAGGGTAACTGTACAATGAATATTTGTATACCTAACCCTGAATTGTACCCCACAATTTTAAAATAAAAATTTTTAAAAATAGAAATAAAAATACAAGTAATACATGAGCACTTTCTCATTGTAAAATGTTATAAAGTGACAGAGGAAAAAATGAAGTCTCTTCTTTACATACTTCATAACCCAAAGTCCGTTTCCCTCTCTAGGAATAGCCATTCTTAACAGTTTTGTGTATTGTATTAGACATTTTCCAGTATATCTACAAACACAAATGTTCATACAGAAAGTATAAATATGATAAAACTCCATTCATTTAAAAAAATATTAATACCTTAGAGGTATTTTGATATGACTATCTTTTTAATAGCTGTACAGTATTCTATGGCATAGATACATTACCAAAACTTATTTAACCTGTTCCACATAGGTGGGTATCTGGTTACATCTCAATTTTTTTTTTCTATTAGAAGCAATAGTGCAGTAAATGTTTTTATACATGCCTCTTTGTATGCATTTGTGAGCATTTCTCTTGTGTTGATTCCTACAAATGGAATTGCTGGTTGTAGAATATGTGCATTTAAAATCTGTACTGAAACTTTCCATCTGCCCTCCAAAAATGAACTATAATTTCCCTTCCACCAGTAGTGGAACTTCATTTTTAACACAGACAGAAATTGAGACTATATTGTTTTTTCCTGCCCAGCATTCATTTCCCTTTTTCTGGTAATAGTTCCCTGATTTCCTTTGGGGCAGTCACCTTCTCCCTGTGAATTAATGACTCCACTTATGGCTTCAGAAGTAGAACATTGTGATTCATACTTGAATTTTGAGCACTGAATTCATCTAGTCATGTGATTTATTCAGAGATAGGCAAATGATAAAGACGTGGCAAATCATTGTAATTCCTTCTTTTGGTCACAGTAATTGTTTCAGGGAAGGTACAAACCCCAACTTGATGCAGCTAGAGTGAATCCAGGATCTTCTGGAACACTTACTTCTTTCTACCATACATGAACCTAAGAGGAAATAGGTCCAAGGAATACAATATCCTTATTTGCTAAACTTCAGTTGATGGCAGTCATGCCCCCTGCTTCCTTTGGTTTCTTTAATCCATGCACATTCATATTCTCTCCCTGCCTCCCTCCCTCATATCTTGAATAGCTCCATTTCTGCTAGCCAGTTCTTAGCCTATGAGCATGCACAGGTTTTTCTTAAATAAAAAGTTCTCCTTTAACCTCCTGCACAACTCTTATGTCCCTTCCTTTAAAGCTAAGCTTCTTGAACGAGTCATCTCCCACTGTATCCCTAATCCCACTCTAACCTGATAATCTGCTTCCACCACTTCACTTGAATGAGAATTGGCACATTTTTAGAGACAATTTAATTTTTAAAATTTAGATATGATTTACATACCATAAAATGTACCATTTTAAAGGGTTCAACTCCATGGTTGTCTAACTACTATCAATTTCAAGAACATTTTCATCTCTCCCCAAATAAACCTTGTACCCATTAGTAGTCACTTCCCAGGCCCTGAAATCCAGTAGCCTTTCTTTCTCTATGGATTTGCCTATTCTGGACATAAATAAACTTATATCATATGTAGCATTTGTATCTGACTTCTTTTACTTAGCCTACTTTCAAGATTAATTTATTTTGTACATACATCAGTGACCAAATAGTATTCTATTATATGTACATACCATATTTTGTTTATCAATTTCTCAGTTGATGGACATTTAGGTTGTGTCTAGCTTCTTCACTATCATGAATAATGCTATGAACATTTGTGTATGAGTTTTTGTGTGAACATATGTTTTCAATTATCTTAGGTCTATACTAGGAGTGGAATTGCCGGATCGTGTAATACTTCCGCTTCACTTTTTGAGGAACTACCAAACTGTTTTCTGGCCATACCATTTTACATTCCTACCACAAGTGTAAAGGGAGGTTCAAGTTTCTTCACATCCTTTCTGGCACTTGTTATTTTTCAGGTATTATTATCATTATTAATTTTTAGTATAGCCAATCTAGTGAGTGTGAAGTGGCATCTCATTGTGGTTTTGAATGCATTTCCCTGATGATACTGATATTGAGCATCTTTTCATGTGCTTATTGGTCATTTGTATATATTGTTTGGGAAAAAACTTCTATTCAGATTCTTTTCCCATTTTAAAATCAGGTCGTTTGTCTCTATATTGTTGATTTACAAGTGTGCTTTATATTTTCCGAATACTAGACCCTCATTAGCTATATATATTTGCACATTATATATTTGCACATTATTTCTCCAATTCTGTGTTGTTGTTGTTGTTGTTGTTTTGAGTTGGAGTCTCACTCGGTCGCCCAGACTGGAGTGCAGTGGCCGCTCTCGGTCACCGCAGCCTCGCCTGCTGGGCTCCAGCGATCCTTCTGCCTCAGCCTTCCGAGTAGCTGGAATTACAGGCACGTGCTACCACGCCTGGCTGATTTTTTGATTTATTGTAGAGATGAGGTCTCGTTGCCCAGGCGGGTCTCGAACCCGTGGGCTCAGGCAATCCACTCACCTCAGCCTCCCAAAGGCGTGGGATTACAGGCTGAGCCACCGAGCTCGGCTTGTTGTTGTTTTTTTTTACTTTCCAGATAGTGTCCATTGAAGCACAGATTTTTTTATCTTGATGAAGTTCATGTATCTATTTTTTCTTAAATTGCTTGTGCTTTAGGTGCCATATCTAAGAAACTCTTGCCTAATCCCAGGTCACAAAGATTTAGCTCTATGTTTTCTTTTAAGAATTTTATAGTTTTTGCTTTTACATTTAGGTCTTTGGTCTATTTTGAATTAGGTTTCATATATAGTATGAGATAGGGGTCCACACCCATTATTTTGTTTGTGGGTATTCAGTTGTCCAGCACCATTTGTTGAAAAGACTATTCTTACCTCATTGAATTTTCTTTGTTTCCTTGTCAAAAGTCAGAGGTATAGGTTTATTTCTAGACTCTCAATTATATCCCATTGATCTGTATGTCTATTTTAAGCCAGTACCACACTATTTTGACTACTGTAGTTTTAAGTACGCTTTGAAATAAAAAAAGAATGAGTCCTGCAACATTTTCAAGTATGAGTCTTGTTCTTTTCCAAGATTGTTTTTCTTATTCTGGGTTCCTTACATTTTCATATGAATTTTAGGATTAGCTTGTCAATTTCTGCAAACAATCTAATAGAGTTTTGATAGGGATTGCATTGTATCATATTATTCTATTAATGTGGTATATTGTATTGATTTTTGTATGTTGAACCAACATTGTATTTCTGAGATAAATTCCACTTAGCCATAGCGTGCAATCCTTTTTATTTGCTGCTGGATTCAGTTTGCTAGTATTTTGTTGAATTTGCATTTATATTCATAAGGGATATATATGTCTGTAGTATTTTTGTGTGTGTATGTGTGATATCTTTGACTGGTTTGGTATTAGTGTAGTACTGACCTCAGTCTATTCATTTCATTTTTGAAGGTTGTGCTGGATTTAGACTTCTTGGTTGACAGATTTCTTCAGTGTTTTTTGTTTTGTTTTTTCCTTTTGGAGCTTTGAATATGTCATCCCACTTCCTTCTGGCCTTGATGATTTCTGTTCATAATTTAGCTGTCAATCTTTTGAGGATCCCTTGTTTGTGATATATTGATTTTCTCTTGCTGATTTCACGATTCTCTCTTTGTTTTTGACTTTTGACAGTTTAGTTAATATGTGTCTAGGTGTGATCTTTTTGAGTTATTGAGCTTCTTAGATGTGACTTTTTCACTACATTTAGAAGTTTTGGTCATTATTTCTTCAAATATTCTTTCTGCTCTTTTATGTTTCTTCTCTCCTTTTGGGATTTCCATTATGCATATATTGGTACAACTGATCATATCCCACAGGTCTATGTTTATTTGTCTTCATCCTTTTACTTTCTGTTCCTTAACTAGCTAATCTCAATTGGTCAGTCTTCAGGTTCACTGATGATTTGTGCTTTTAAACTTCTGAATTTCTATTTATTTTTTAAAAATAATTTATATATTTTTATTGTTTGAACATGTCCCCTAAACGTTCATGTACTAGAAACTTAATTGCCATTGTAACAGTATTAAGAAATGGGACCTTTAAAAGGTAAACACCTTTAAAAGGTAAACACCTTTAAAAGGTTATGAGGTTCTGCCCTCATGAATAGATTAATTCTATTATTGTGGGAATGGGTTAATTATTGAAGGAATGGGCTCCTGATAAAAGGATGAATTCAATCTAATTTCTCCTCCCTGTCTTCTGTGCTTGCTTACTGTATGATGCCTCTGCCAAGGGATGACCTTTGCCAGATGACAGTTCTATGCCCTTGGACTTCCCAGCTTCCAGAGCCATGAGCCAAATAAACTGTTCTTTATAATTACCCAGTCTTCTATAGAAGCAGAAAATAGACTAAGACATGTATCTTTATTCATAATCTCCATTTGGTGAGATAGCCTTATGCCTTCTTTTAGTTCTTTAGACATGATTTCCTTCAGTTCGTTGAACATATTTATAATAGCTCATTTAAAGTCTTTGTCTATTAAGTCCAACATCTGGACCTCCTCAGGGCAGTTACAATTGATTGCTTATTTAAAATCCTTCTGTATGGCTATGCTTTATTTTTTCATATTCTCATAAATTTTCTTTTTGGAAATTGGACATTTTAGATGGGGAAACTCTGGATATCACTTTCCTCTATCCAGAGTTTTGTGTTGCTGCTGGTTATAGTATTAGTAGTTTTTTTGTTTGTTGACATTTCTGAACTGCTTATTTGAAGACTGTAATATTTTTGTGTGTGTAGCCATTATATTAGTTGTCAGCTAATGATGGAGATTTCCTTAAAAACCTGTAACCAATGAATTAGCCACTCCTTACTGAGGAGCTCTATGGGTTTTTTGGGGCACAACCGCAACACTCAACAAGACACTTAAAAATTCTACCTTAGCCTTCACTTCCTGCTTTTGCAGAACCTCATGGCTAGTCAGAGATGAGGAACTTAGGGCTTCTAAGTATTCCCTGTGCATGCATCCCAGAAATATTTTGGAACTTTTCAAAGTCCATATGTACATCTTCTTTTCTAGTTTTTCCTTTTAAACTTTTTGGATAGACTATTTTTGCTCCAAATGTTATCCACAACCTTGAAGTTAAAACATTTGCTTGTAATTGTTTTCAACAAGTGTTCCCGGGGAGCTTTTTGTGCTGGTAAGCTATGTGTCATAGCAAATACAGATTGACTCATCAGCGAGCTCTTAGGAATGAGGATTTGAAAGCACCTCAGCTCCATTTTGCTGTTAGGATGCACCAGGATTGTGGGCTATTATTTTTTAAAGTTATTGTGGAGATAGAGAGCAGGAGATGGTACTAAAGCAAGTTAAAATGCCACAAAGCTTACTGTTCTGAGATTCATTCATTCATACATTCTTACATATATGCTTTTTGGTTTGCTGCAAAGCTTTAGCTAACTTCTGAAATTTCCAAATTTCTGAAAAAGTATTCTGGTAGGGTTTTTTTTTTTGCCATTTTTTTCATTGCTTTTGTGGATGAGCAAAATTTTGGAGGTCCCTAATCTGCCAATTTTGCTTATAATATTCCACAGCTCAATTTTTAAATGCAATTTTTTAGTCTTCATCTTACCTGAAAATTTTGAACCTTCATGAAATGACCTCCTTGCTGCCTTTAATGGATACCCTTTTCTAGTTGTCATTGGACTAACTTCCTCTGGTTATCCTTCAGAAATTGATGTTTCTGAGAATTATGTCCTCATTCTTGTATGTTTTCATTCCACATATCCTTTCTGAGTGATTTCCCTTATATCCATAGCTTCAGTTGCATTTTCTGTGACATAACTCTAAATTCAAGTTTCCAACCTAGATTTCTCCTTGTCTCTGGTCCTATATATGCACTGCCTCTAAGATGTCTCCATTTTGGTGTCATAAAAGCAAAGAAGATAGCACATCCTAAACTGAATTGGTAATTTTACCCTAGCTCTATTCTTTCTCCTGTCTCAGTAAATGGCTTTCATGTATCTCAGTATTCGATGTATTCTGAACTTTTCTCTTTCTCTCACCAGGTCATAGCTGATCAAATTATCAAGTTCTATCATTCTACTTCTTAAATATCTCTGTTTTAATCAGGGATGGCTACTTTCATCATCTCTGATTTGGCTTTCCTAATTAAGGCCACTATTGTAATAATTTCTTATCTTTCCATCTCCAGTCTTGTCCTGTCCTCTATACATTCTCTATACTGCAGGTGGAATATGCTTTCTAAAAATATCACATTTTATAATGTCATTCCCTCACTGGGTAAATATAGGCACCATCCAAAGTTTCAGGGAACTTTGCATATTGCAAATGATACATGTAAGAAAATGACCAAGTACAATTCAGAGTATGATACAGCATGTATAGTGTTCAGAGGAGAGGTAGAGACTCAACCAAGACTCAGTGTTTTAAGAGAATTTTAGAGGAGATGATGTTTAAACTGAGATCTTCAGGAAGAGTAAGAAGTATGCAGGTGAATAGGGCAACAGAAAAGAGTGTTCCAGGTTGAGAGTACATGTAGGAAGAGCTAGATATAGCACTGGATTTCAGTAAATGAAAGAAGTTCTGTAGTTTGGAAATTTTGTTAAGGAAGTATTATGAGGTAAGCCTGAAGAGGTAAGCTAAGGGGTTTGCTTTAATTTCAGTGCTGTTGGGAGCTGTTGAAGCAATTTTTGAGGGGAAGAAACATGATCAGATTTGCATATTAGAAAGAATACCCTGGCTAGTATATGGAGAATGCTTTGATGAGACAGCTGAATTGGAGTTAGGGTGACCAGTTAGAAAACTCTTGGAGTAATTCAGGCAAGAGATGATAGTGATGTCAACTGGGTTGTGACATTTGAAATGGTGAAAACCAATGGATTTGGTAGTGTTTTAGAAATAGAATGGACTTGTCAATGTTGAATATGGAGACTGAGGGAAAAGGGGAGCCAAAGAAAGTTGTTTGTATTACCTACTGAATGAATATTTCACTAGCTATTTAGAGCATAAAGCTGTTATATATGCTTATAATTATATATGTATATAAGTGACTTGAAAGTCTATGGTTTTTTGTAGTTTTCTTTTAAAAATTGTCTGTGACTGATGTAAGTCTAAAGACTTAAGCTCCCCTAAATACATTTTACTCTTCACTTGGTAAAAGCTACTAAATATAAACTTAATGCCTGAGTCAACTTATTTGTTTCTATGAGCCTAGCCTTGTATTTCCTATTGAGAGTCGGAAATTAAATTCTGGTCACTTTTCTAGCCAACTTTTTTTCCATCATAAGCTTAAAACTATATAGAGTTGATTTTATTAGTTTCCCAGATTGCACAAGAATATTTTTACTCTGGAATTTTCACTATAAACAACCAACTCAAAACTTTTGCAATTTTCTGTTTGTGGTGTAGTAGCAAATCTGACTAAAGTCTTGCTCACTTTAGGTTCAGTTTGATTTGGTCACATTTTAATCAAACAAATAAATTTATATCTACATGACTAACTTTTGCAATCTGGCTAAAAAGTATACTTTGAAACATGGAATTCTTTGAATTTGAGGTCCTGTTTAGAAGTTTATCATTTCATTACTAAGACAGGAAAAGAGAATCATTGATCATTTTTGCATAAGAGGTTTGGAAACTCATGTTTTTAAACTTTCATGTTCTTCTGCATGTTCTGCATGGACTTTTCAGGAATAATAAACTTACAACCACTGCTTCTCAAACTATTCTGGTATTTGTTAAATGGATATGTGGTTGGATACAGTATTGTTAAACAAAAGTGCTTTCAGTTTAATTTTAATCAGAATTGTCAGTCTACTTTTATGTTAGGAGATAAATAATACTAACATTAATATTATTTTTCAAATGTTACAGAAGACCTTTTTAATTTTCATAATAAAGAAAACGGACATGATGATTTTCTTTTTAATTGAAGAGAAAAATCTCTTGGCTCCAAAAGAGAAATGCTCCCTCTTCTCAGTTACCTTTACAAATCTTGAACTGGTCATGAAATTTTATCATTTACTAATAACATGCCTAAGGTTTATTGCCTTTTCTTGGGCAATAGTATCACCAAACGATGTGCTCTATCAATTTTAATCATGTTGTTTTTTACTGTTCCATTGCAAGTTTTCAAAAACTCAACTAATAAATAAATCAGTGGATACAGATGCCTCCTTTCTCTGAAAACCCAACCACTTACATACTATTCTTTCTCTATCAGTTACTAAGATATAATATAAACTCATAATATTTTGTATTTGATGGACTGTGGTCTTGACTAAGATAAAATGTTCTCTCCGATATTCAGCATTTACTATTTAAAAAATAAAATTCAAATAAATGTGATATTTGAGTGCCTTGTAGCATTCAGAATTTAGCATGCAACAATTTGCTTTTGGGCTAGTCTTTTAAGTCATTCCCCATATAACTCAGTTGAATACATGTAGAGCAAGCTTCTATAGGGTTGTATTTTAAGGTAGTTATGAGCTAATTAGATGGCAATTTGTATTTTGGAATCCTTATAGAACAATATTTGAGAGATTATGACTGGTATAGAAAATAATTTTCTGATGCTACCATTCATTGGGTTTTGGCAGAGTTGTACAACAATAATAAAATCCTCAATTTATTGAGAGTTTAAAACATATCAGGACTTTATATACATTATATCCTCTCCCTAAAACAATTCTGCCATATAGGCACGTAGACACCATCTATATTCAGTGCATATGTGGATGCTGAGACCAGATAGGCTAAGTGATTAGTAAGGAATTTGAGTCTTACTCTGTCTAACAGTGAAGCTTGGATTCTTTCTGCTTGAGCAAGAGCTTACATATTTCATTTTTAAGTTTCTATAATATGTAAAATGGAAATAAAAATTATCTCAATATTTCTGAGATTTTGATGCTCATAAATTATTTAGAAGTTTGTGGTCTTTAGACTTTCAAATGATAGAACATTGGTGTGGTTTTTTAATGCATAAATGTAGCTTTATTGGCAATAGTACTGCATCTGGAGTAGAAATGTGTGTGTTTGAATATGTGTGTGTAAAAGAAAGAACTTAATATTTCATTGTTATAGTGAGAAGCTTCCTTTGGTGTTTTTTTTGTTTGTTATTTTGGCCCTAATTAGAAATGAGCCATATATTCTGTCACCTTGAAATACCAACTATAGTGAATGTATCGCTAAATTCTAATAAGTTCATATGGCAGAAGATTTGGATCGATTATACTGACTAGAGACTATTCTTCATATTTTTGAGCTTCACAGTTTATATTTTTAGCAGATTTCGATGCCCTGTATTCCCTCTTGATGCCATGTGTTCCCTCTACTACTGAGCTTTAAGTACTTGCTGGAACAATTAGCGTTGGCCATTTGGCGGCCACTCTCTGTACACTAAAATCTGTGTCTGATTAGTGTCATTTTTGGAAGTGCCTACACCTAAGACTATTTCATTGCATGAGTTCTCTCTTTTTTGGCAGCCCTCCCAGAACAAGAGCCTCATGTTTCACTCCACCTTATCCATCTTTTGTGCCTGGTGGAACCACTATTCTTCAGTTACCACACTTTTGTTTAACCCTAACCTTTTCTGGAAGTGCTTATTTTCTCTTCTCACCCCAGGAGAGAGACATGGCTTTCTTTCTCCTGTTGTTCTTACCTTCAAATAGAAACCACCTACTTCCATTCTTCTTGGCCTTTGCATATGCTGGTGTTTCTGCATGGAGAGCCTTTCTTTGTTCACCAGGTGAACTTCACCTCATTCTTTAAGATGCAGTTTGAGTATTACCTGTCCTTCTGTGATCTTTCCCTCAACAAGTGAGTAATAATGATATTTAAGCAATAATATGCATTAGGCAAAGTACTATGCACTTTGCAAGTGGTGTCTAGTTGGTTCTCACAATAATTGCATAAAATAGCTACTAGTCTTATTTCCACTTTATATATGGTGGAACTGAGCTAGTAAGTGATAAGGGTAGAATTCAAATCTCAATTTCTCTTATTCTAAAAAGTATGTATTTCCCACTAGATCATGTAACTTCTCTGGTCACTCCCTCTTTTGTGTCACTTTTGTACTTTGTTCATACTTATTATCATTATCATAATCATTATTAGTAAGGCCTGTGACTTAATAATCTCTTTATCCTTAGCATCCAATTCAATGCTTAGTTTGTCACAAGTATTCAAATGTTTGCTGGATACATACATAAACCATCAGATGGTTAGATTCTCATTTGACCTGCTATCCTACTTGGATCTCTGATGCTTTTTGCTTGACTCCCAGTTGTTCTCTTGGTACTCTTATTGACTAAACTTACAGAAAACTTGCCATTAAGTACCTTTTAGGTATTATTGGGTGGCACTGGGGCCCCACCTAGACTCTTACCGTGTCTTTCCTGTTTTGCTGAAATTACCATCAATTTCACATTGATTTCTTGAGTATGATATTCACATGCTTTTGCTCTGACTATAAGTCTGGGGCCTGTGTGCTGTGGATAAATGTGTCATCACTAGGGTTGAAGGAAACAGGCCTTTCCAGCAAAAAAGCATCCTTACTTGAGGTGATATGGCTAGGGAGCCTGGAAAGATTACCATATATGTCACATAAATTTTTTATATCTTGGCTATGACTCACATGTTTTATCATGAAAGGAAATGAACCAGTTATTGCTACTTTACACTAACTGCCCAACATAGTGATCTTTTGTTGACTATGAGGATCTTAGTAATAAGGTTTATTATAATCAATTCCTGTAGTTGTTGGGAATCAATAGTATGTAGTTGTGCTCCCAATCTTTGAATGTGATCTTGAGAGACAGAATGCCTTTTCTCATATGATATGAAACATCTGAGTTGGACCATTATATCATACATTTCCTTAGCTAATTAAGTAGTTTCATGGAAAGTTGCTGGCTTTAGACAGTTCCTCTCTCCAAAATTGTCGAAAACTCCTGGAAATACTTGATATAGAGGACAGACACTCTGACCACAGAATTTTACATTAATATATTATGTTAGTGCAAATTTTAATTGGTGCTTTATAAACAAAGCTAGTAAATCTCTCAAATTTGTCATAAAATCCCTGGTCTTATTAAACTATTGCTTATCGAATTTTAAGATTCCTGAACATGGCCGGGCTCAATGGCTTAGTCTGTAATCCCAGCACTTTGGGAAACCGAGGTGAGTGGATTGCTTGAGCCCGTGGGTTTGAGACCAGCCTGGGCAACTTGGCGAGATCTCATCTCCACAACAAATAAAAAATGAGCCAGATGTGGTAGCACGCGCCTGTAGTTACAGCTACTTGGAAGGCTGAGGCAGAAGGATTGCCAAAGCCCAGCAGGTTGATGCTGAGGTGGCCGTGAGTATGCCACTGCATGCCAGCCTGGGTGACGGAGTGAGACTCCAACTCAAAAAAAAAAAAAATTCCTGAGTATGATACTATTTGCTTTTAGGCTTCCTGGATGGAGCACAGCAGAATGTTTATGTCACGATCCTTAGCGTGGTTCTAATTCTTCTAGAATCTATCGGCAGCATTACATTATTTTTGTCTGCCTTAGCTACACATAAGTCTTTACTTTGGTGATAGGTATATGTAAGCCCACTTTCTCATTCTTAAACCTATTCTCTGATTTATTTTCTTCTACTCTTTAGCTTTTTCATCCTAGGTAGGGACACTACTTCTCAGCACATCTAGCCCTCTAGCTCAACCTCTTCCTACCATCCCATCCCCATATGGTAAATTCTAACAATTCTGCTCTGTTACAGGTGAAATTCAGGTTAAATGAGATGGATTTTAGGGCTGCGACTGGTTTGACCTGGTCTGGGTCCCACTATAATATTAAAATCTCCACAATGGAGGTGAGGTCCACTGCCATTTCAGTTCCTTAAATGTCTGCTATGTTGGATGATTATTAAGAAAGAGTGATTCATCTTCACACACTTTCAGGGCTAGAAGGAACCTCAATACATCCTAGTCTATGCTTAAATCCTCTCTCTGGCTTCCCTGCCAGCTGACCTTCCAGCCTCTATTGGAATACTTACAGTGACTGAGATAGTCTTTCCTTTTATCTTTGACAGCTCTACATGTTAGGAAGCCCTTTATATTAGATTGATTAGATTGTGTGCACTCTCTCTTCCAATCACACAGATGTTTAATCCCTTATGCCTAATCCTCTTCAGATCTATGAAGAGACCTCTCACATTCCATTTGAGATAGCCCCCTTTCATTTGATCCCCTCCTTTCTTTGATGACCTTTCCCATATACCTGCCTATTTTTCTGCCTAAGTGATTTGTGGTTCTGACTCTTCCACAAAATCAACACTCAGAAATTTTCAGTGAATGCCTATTGTGTACAAAGAAGGGCCTGTGCTGGTAGAAAGGTTCTTGGCCTCTGGTGGCTTATAATAGGTAGAGAGAAAAGACTGATAACAACAGGGAGGAATGAGAGAGAGTTTCCTGGTGTTATCCAGCTTCTTTGAGCTGAAATTTCTGTTCTTAACTTTAACTATCAGTAGGAGGACCACATTTAAGACTGTCTTTCCACGTTACAGCTTAATCGGTGAGTAATTATGCAAATTAAAATAAAAAACACAACTAATAGCAAACATCAACTATTAAACATTTTTAAAATCTCTGAAATTATAAATATACTGTGAATTCTTTCATAAGACAATAACAGACACATTTTACTAATGTCTAATCATGCCCTTAATGGAAATAGTAAACAAGTGCTGGTCTTCTTTAAAACCTAAGAATATGATCTAGAAAACTCATTTGGCCCCTCTTTAGACTCTGTAAACATGTTATGAAAAACATTCAATCATTTGGCCTGGTCTGCATAATGTCAGACGATCCATAAGGGTTTTTTCCTTCACTTGAATAGAACACATTTTTTACTGAATTGACTGACTATTTAGGTTTCTTGAAGACACAATCTTAGCAAAGAAAACTAAAAAATTGCTTTTGGGGAAGAAAATTGTAGCCAGTTATATCTCATAAAACCATTCTTGTGTTCATTTTCTTGAGGAAATTGCTATAAGTGTATCTTCTAGGGCCAATATGTAAGAGACCTTTTTATGATTAAATAAAAGCTCAGAGATTTTCAGTATCAGAGTTGTTTTATTGATTTGCCTTAGTTCTGAAAATAAAATGAAAATCTGTAGCCAAAGAAAAGCTCATGCATTAGTTAAATACTGACATGATTTGAACTTATTTTATTTACTTATGTATGTCCACTCTTTGGGGACTCAAAGAAACATTATTATGTTAGAGGTTTCTTTGGTTTTCTAATACATCTTTTCATACCTAAAGTTTTGTTTAAACATAATTCCCTGATTCTATAGAAGAAGAGCTATTAATCTTTGTGTTTACATAAAGATAAGTTTGCAATACTTGATTAATTTTATGCCTCTAAAATGTGAATGACATCATTTGGCCTGTTAGATAGTAGATTTATTTTAGTAACAAATCTTTCAGATCAATTCATAAGTGAAAAAGAAATAAATGTGAGTAAACATTTGCTCTATTTTGGTTTTTTGTTTAAGCTAAAATAATTAGAATTCAGCCAGCCAAAAAGAATTTAAATTTGAAATCTAATTCTTGTCAAGAAATTTTGCATGCAGCTATTCAACCTATTGTTTTAGAATTGCCGTGGTAAGAAAGTAGAACATTACTTTGGCAAATATAGTGGTTGGTAGGCTGGAGAGTAAAAATGAAACTCCTCAGTGAGTAACAGGAACTCTTCTGCTTTCTGAATATATCTTCCATAAATGCTTCTAAGGCAACTGATAAATCAGAAAACTGGAGCAAGAAGACACTCAGAAGTCTATGACAATGTCAGTGATATTATGATAATGTTATTGAAAAATTGATGAATAATTAAAGGAAATTCTTTCTTAATAAAGCTAAGAACAAATAACTTCTTTTAGATCCCCCCAAAACTAATCTTTAAATTAAAATATTTAATTATTCTGTTGAAAATGTATGAATATATTTTTTTTTTTAAATTGAAGGATCTCTCACAGAAACAAAGATCTGAGTATCACATGTTCTCACTCATATAGTGGACCTTGAACATCTATTATAACACGATAAGAAAAGGATTGACAGTGGTGGGAAACTATGGGGGGGTAGGGAGGAGAAGGGAGGTGGGATTAACTGTAATCAATATCTGTCTAGGGACGGGGGGACACCCTTTATCAACAAGAGTGCCTGAACGATGCATATTTTCATACCTAACCCTTAACTGTACCCCACAATTTTAAAATAAAAAATATGATTAAAAATAAATGAATAAATAAATAAAATAAAAAATTGAAGGCTATAGTAAGCATACTTTTAGAAATACTGTTTATAATGAAGGAACTCAGCTACAGTGTAAAAAAACCTTTGCATTATGAACACTTCTTAAGTTTCTTATAAAAAGTACCATAAAATCAATGTTCTTAGTGCATGCATAAAATGATGCCTTACACATCTGACAAGGGACTTTTCTACACCCGCAGAGAGAAAGCACTATTTTTCCTAAGCAGAAAGGCTATTATTGGCAGATCTACTTCACTGCTCTAACTCATTGCTTAGACTTGGGTTATAGGCTTTATATTTAACCTGAAATGCAAAACATTTTATTCTTGGCCTGAAGTTAAATCATTTTGCAAAGTGTATACAGGTACATTCTGAGTTTTCTTTGTCTTGATACATATATTTGAAAAACAAGGTTAAGCATTTGTAATAGGTGTGTGTGTGTGTGTGTGTGTGTGTGTGTGTGTGTGTGTGTGTGTGTGTTTTAGTGACTTCAGTTGCGTTCTTTTCTCCATTTTCCCGTCTGGAGGGTACTTTTTATATGCCTGTCCCTATGCTTTCCATTATGAGTTTTAATCACAACAGAAGAATTTTTTTCCCACCACTTTGATTAAGGGTCATACCTATTGTGCAGACTTATCTATTATTTCTAATAAACTTAGAACACCTGTACAAGGGAGGAGGACCCAAAAAACCCGGGATTATCTTTTAGAGGATGGGCCCTTTGTAGTACAGGCTTCCCCTACTAGGTAAGTGTTCTGGGAGCCCATCGGCATCAGTGTACCAGGTAGCATTGTTGTGAGAGTCTATATTCGGTTTCAGTGAGTTTTTTTTGTGTGTGTGTGGGGGGATTCTTTCGACATGTTTGCCCTCTTCATAATGGGTGATTTACAAGCACGCCTGCCCACACCGTGCTGAGTTTTAGCAGTTTTTGACCAAAAATGGCATGACCCCCATGCCCTACCCTCCCTATTCACCGGATCTCAACCCGAGCGACTTTTTTTGTTTTTCCGGATGAAAGAAGTCCTCAAAGGGAAATGTTTTGCTGATGTGGAAGAGATGCAACAAAAAACAGCAGAGGCATCTAAATTGACGAGTTCAAAAACTGTTCTGAGCAGTGGAAAGCCATCTCGTCAGGTTTATTGCATCAAACGAAGAGTATTTTGAAGGTGACTGAAGTTTGAACATGCAAGAATAAATATACAATTTTAATAAATAAATTCTGGGCTTTTGGGGCCCTCCCTTGTACGTATTGCCTGGTCATAAATATAAATGCAGCATTTAGGATTTTAAAATCTAGTCACAATTTAAAATCTAGATTCCCCTTTTGGGAATACTTCATGGTCAGATTTTGGTTATTCTAACTGAATAAAATGAACTGGATGGCTTTGCATGCCCTGAAACAGCTTATATGGGAATTACCTGCATGCCAAAAGTAAAAAAGAACTCTGCCATAAAATTTCCTGAGTGACATGATAAGTGCTGTGAAGAAAAATAAAGCAAGTCAAGGGGACAGAGTGAACAGGCCTGCTATTTTGGATGAGATAATTAGGAAAGGTCTCTCGAATGGGTAGAAACCACAATGTAGTTGGGGAGCAGGCCATGTGAATGCTAGTGGGATGAGCATCCTAGGCAGAAGAAGCAGAAGGGCAAAAGCTTTGGGAAGAGAGTATCTTAGCATGTTAGAGGAGCAACAATGGGGCTAGTATATCTGAGCACAGGGGAAGGGGAAAGAAAGAGGTAAAATATGAAACCTTAGAGGTAGTGAAGAGTCAGTTTATTTGGGACCTTATAAGCATATAAGGTCTGTGTGATTAAAAGTTCCACCGAACTTACCAAGGATATATGAAAAATACTCTGATATTTTCTATTCATTTCTACTTTTTAAAAAAATTGATGTCAACCCACTAAATGGATTTCATAACCCACTATTGCAGGTTGATAAGGCACTGTTTTAGACTATGCTTTTCAGCAGTTTTGTGGTCCAATTTTGTTGTAAATATTAATTTTGCATGTCTATGTGGGATGCTTTTGGTGCTAGTTAGTTTTACCCAATTTATAGAAAGGTAGTAGCATAAGAATTTTCTAAATAGTACTTTCTTTTTTTTCTGCAGCTCTCATGTGTGAATATAAGTCCTAAGATAACCTAAAGACTTCATCAGTTGGAAGTTACAGTTCTCACCATCAACTACCTTATCTCTTTTGGTCTGATTTTCTTCCTCAACCAGTGGAAACATCTTTATTTCAAGTTGCTTTTGTTGCAGTGTTAAGCAAATGGCTGATAGTGGCTTGGATAAAAAATCCACAGAATGCCCCAGGTGTTCATCTGCTTCTCAGAAAGGTGTATTATGTGTATGTTCCAGTAAAATAAGCGTTTCTCCAGTTTTGGTGGTGGAAATGTCACAGACATCAAGCCTTGGTAGTGCAGACTTTTTAGATTTATCGGAGAAAAAAAAAGAAAAACATATCAACAGAGACTTAACCTCTGGGAAAGATTTGGTAAATATCGAAGATTCTACATCTCAGCACAAGTTGACTTCTTATTCCCTGATTCGTCCCCAGTTTCATTCATATCCCATGAGTCCTTGTCAGTTAATTCATTACCTTCTTAACTATTAAAGGAACATTTCTTTCTTACAGAAGAAGTGAGCAAAGTTGGTTAATAACTTGTTATATGGTTCTTCTAACAACTGCCCAAATTAATTATTTCTCAGGAATGTTATTTCAGTTTCTTTTTTTTTTTTTTTGAGTTGGAGTCTCACTCTATCGCCCAGACTGGAGTGCAGTGGCCGCTCCCGGCCACCGCAGCCTCAACCTGCTGGGCTCCGGCGATCCTTCCGCCTCAGCCTTCCAAATAGCTGGAACTACAGGCGCGCGCTACCACGCCTGGCTAATTTTTTAAATTTATTATAGAGATGAGGTCTCACCAATTTGCCCAGGCGGGTCTCGAACCCACGGGCTCAAGCGATTCACTCACCTCGGCCTCCCAAAGAGCTGGGATTACAGGCTGAGCCACCGAGCCTGGCCTCAGTTTCTTTTTTTAATGGTTTAACAGAAATTGGTTTTCAAGTTGAATTAAATCTGAATTTTTGAGCATTTTCTTCAACTGATGCAGAATGAGATTTATGGTTGTGTTAAATAAAGGGTGGTTATGGTTTTATTATTTAAGACAATTATGGTATCTAGATGGAATATAAACTAGACAAAATCAATTTGCATTAGTTGCAAACAATCTATGATTACCCAATTGGACTGGTATGGATATATTCCTCTTTATAGAGATTAGGCAATATGTAAGATTGTAGTTGATCCAGCACAATTTTGGAGAAAGAGAACAGTAAGTTTAGGAAAAGTCAGATTCCCATTCTTCAAAGTTGTACCTTTTTCATATTTTCACCCTCAACTGTTATTTCTGATTTCTATTATGGTATAGTTACTGCCATAGAGATGTCTCTGAGTGAATTGTTAATATGTTATTTTCACTCAAAGCATATTTTGTGAATGTCTGGTCAATAATTTATGAATAACCTATTTGAGATATTGTTACATTTTGAAACCAGGGTGACTGAGAAAACTGTGAAGTTGCCTTTTTTTGATGATTTTTAAGAATACTGGGTAAGTTTTTGATGTTTCTGCTGTGCAAGTGCTCATGTGGACTTTTCTGGATTCAGGAAATTGAATTGAATGATTTCTTTCTTTTCTTTTTCTTTTCTTTTCTTTCTTTCTTTTTTTTTTTTTTCTTTTTGAGAAAGCAGGATTTATTGAGAGGACAGAAAAGCTCCCACAGTGGGAGGGGACCCGAAGGGGTTGCCCTGGATGATTGATTTATTAAGACCTCCCTTAGCCAAATGAGCCACTGAGTTGTATAGGGTTATGAATTTGAAAAGATGGCAAACTATTTTGTACAGAATAAACATCATGGCACACATGAAAGACTTAACAGATTATCCAAATGTGGGTTCTTTGTTCATTATGAAAAATTAGATAAAGACTATTATATCTTAAAGTTTTAAAATTTCTTTTTGGTTCAAGCTCTCAAGAACTTCAAATGTAGAGCGAAAAACATCTCAACAACAGTGGAGTCGGGGCAACTTTACAGAAGGAAAAGTTCCTCACATAAGGATTGACAGTGGAGCTGCTATTGAGGTATACAGAAAGCAAACTAAAGCTGCTACAGACTTAGGTTTCTTCTAGGTCAATGGTTAATGGCAAAAAATTATTTAAAAATAAGCCCCTAAGGAAAGGAAGTAAAGAAAAGAGGAAATGTATCACTCTTAAGTATGTTAACATTTTTACTAAAGAAAATACAGACTGACCATTTTCTGTTTACAGAGGACCAAATGAACTTTAATTAAAGCGAAGGGCATTTTTATTTTTAAAAATGAGAATATTTTAGTCTTCAGGTCTTGGCTGTTGCTGAAGGCAATAGCAGAGTCTTTGGTAGACCTCTTCAAGATACAGAGAGGAACCAGATAATTTTAGATAGTTTGTTTACTTCCTTGCTGACTAAACAATGAGTGCAGTCTCCCTCCTAGATTTCTCCATCTTTTCCAGCCTGTGCTTTAATAAATACCAGTATTATTCTTCCCAGGATTCAAATTATTATATAAAAATATGAATTACATATAAAAAATTTTAAAATTGAATGTGTTTCTTCAACATCAGATTAAAGGAACTGCTATAAAAACAACTGCAACAAGAAGAAAATTGCATTAATATTAAATAACTGTTTAAAATTATTTGAAAGATATATTTAGCAATTTACTTGAAATAATTAGAGAAACTTCCTAAGAAAATTTGACTTGTAAAGTTTAACTCTCTCTTCCTTTTAAATAAAAGGCCTGTGCTTAAAAAGACACGCTACAAATTTACCAACTTAAATTACCCTTTAGAGCTTTTATAAGAGCAAAATATGTTCATTATGAAAAATTAGATAAGTATAGATAGAAAGTGAGGAAAATAAAAATCACTAGTCAGACATAACCAATTTAATAATTGTTATCTTTAGTTCATTTTTTCTGTGTGTATATTAGTTTTATTCTATTTTTTATTTAATTTTTTTCTGTTTTAGATTAGGGAATATTCCAAATATGCATATGTTTTAAAGAAATAAGCTTGACTGGTATAGTTGAAGTTGAAGCTTCTCTTCATCCATAAAATGGACAGGCTCATTTTAAATATTTTGAACATTTCACTTGATCTTAGCCAAAAGACCAAGAAGCGATATTTTGTCCATTTCAGAAGAGTATAAAGAAGGAAGTTACAAGCACCCACAATTCTACTACCTGTAGGTAACTACTATTAATATTTAGATGGACATTTTCCCAGACATCAGTGTAAGCACCTCCACATACACACATTTTCATAATTAGATCATATATGTATACTTTTAACTGTCTATATTATATCATGGACTTCTATGTCAATAAAAGTAGGTCTATATTATCATTGTAAAAGAGCATCCTAGCCGGGCTCGGTGGCTCAGCCTGTAATCCCACGCCTTTGGGAGGCTGAGGTGAGTGGATTGCCTGAGCCCATGGGTTCGAGACCCGCCTGGGCAGCGAGACCTCATCTCTACAATAAATAAATAAAAAAATCAGCCGGGCGTGGTAGCACATGCCTGTAGTTCCGGCTACTTGGAAGGCTGAGGTGGAAGGATCGCCGGAGCCCAGCAGGTCGAGGCTGCAGTGGCCGGTAGCAGCCACTGCACTCCAGTCTGGGTGACAGAGTGAGACTCCAACTCAAAAAAAAAAAAAAAAAAAGAGCGTCCTCTTTAAGTTATTAGAAACAAGAAGCCATTCTCTCCCTATTTTTACCTCTATGTGATAATATTAAAACAGTTGAAGAAAAAGGTTAGTTTATAAAAAACATACAAACTAGCTATCCATTTCTGATTTTAAAAGTCCAATTTACATAGTATTGAAATACTATATCCAAATTGTGGTTCTATCTATTTAGAGAGAAAGCAAAAATTAAACTTTTAAAGGACAAGAAAAATTGGAGAGATGATTCTGAAGAGATTATTTTGTTCTGTGGGAAAAAACAGAGTAAATGACCATTTTAATTGATGTTTAACTCACTTTACATAATACAGGCGTACCTCATTTTTATTGTGCATTGCTTTATTACTCTTTGCAGATATTACAGTCTTTTACAAATTGGAGGTTTTGGTAAATGCATCAGTCAACTCTGTTGGCACCATTTTTCTTTTCTTTTTTTAAGTTGAGAAACCAGGATTTATTGAAAGGACAGAAAAGCTCCCAGAGTGGGAGGGGACCTGAGGGAGTTGCCTGGCACCATTTTCTAACAGCATGTGCTCACTTTGTGTCTGTGTCATATTTGAGTCATTCTTGGATATTTCAAACTTTTTCATCATTATTATATCTGTTGTGGTGCCCTGTGATCGGTGACTTTTGATGTTACTATTGTAATTGTTTTGGGTTGCCACAAAATGCTTCTATATAAGATGGTGAACTTAATAAATGTTGTGTGTGTTCTGACTGTATACTCTTCTACCTCTCTTCCTCTCCTTGAGTATCCCTAGTCCCTGAGACACAATATTGCACTTAAGCCAATTAATAACCCTACAATGGTTCAAGTGAAAAGAAGAGTTGCATGTCTCTCCTTTTAAATCAAAATGTAGGAATAATTTCATGGGAAAAGCATGTTGAAAGTTGAGATAAGCTGAAAGCTAGGCCTTTTGCACCAAATTGTTAGCCAAATTGAGAATGCAAAGGAAAAGTTCTGGAAGGAAATTAACAGTGCTACTCCAGTGAACATATGAATGATAAGTGAAACAGCCTTATTGCTGATATGGAGAGAGTTTCAGTGGTCTGAATAGAAGATAAAACATTCCCTTAAGCCAAAACCTAATCCAGAACAGAATGAACTCTCTTTAATTCTATGAAGCGGCCAGGTTCAGTGGCTCAGCCTGTAATCCCAGCACTTTGGGAGGCTGAGGCGAATGGATTGCCTGAGCCCATGGGTTTGAGACTAGCCTGGGTAACTTGGCAAGACCTTGTCTCTACAATAAATAAAAAATGAGCTGGGCATGGTAGCATGTGCCTGTAGTTCTGGCTACCTGGAAGGCTGAGGTGGAAGAATCGCTGGAGCCCAGCAGGTTGACGCTGGGGTGACCATGAGTGTGCCACTGCCCTCCAGCCAACTCAAAAAAAAAAAAAAAAAAAAAGAATCCTATGAAGGTTGAGGAAACTGCGGAAGAAAAGTTGGAAGCTAGCAGAGGCTGGTTCTTTAAGGAAAGAAGCCACTTCCATGACCTAAAAGCACAAGGTAAAACAGCAAGTACAGATGTAGAAGCTGTGACAGGTTATCTAGCAGATCTAGCAGAGATAATTGACAAAGATTGCTACACTAAGCAACAGATTTTCATGTAGACAAAAAAGTCTCATATGGAAGAAGATGCCAATTTCTTTCATAGCTTGAGAAGAGAAGTCAATGCCTGACTTTAAAACTTCAAAAGATAGACTGACTCTCGTCTTTGGGGCTAACGCGGCTGGTAACTTTAAGTTGAAGTCAATGCTCATTTACTGTTTCAAAAATCCTAGAGCCCTTAAGAATTATGCCAGATCAACTCTGCCTGTGATCTATAAATGGGAAAACAAATTCTGGATGATAGTACATCTGTTTACAGCATGGTTTACTGAATATTTTAAGCCCACTGTTGAGACCTACTGCTCAGAAAAAAAGATTCCTTTCAAAATATCACTGCTCATTGATAATGTTTGTAGTCATCCAAGACCTCTAATGGAGATGTACAGGAAGATTACTGTTTCCATGACTTCTAATACAACATTCATTTTGCAGCCCATGGATCAAGGAGTAATTTTGATTTTCAAGTCTTACTATTAAGAAATACATTTTATAAGGCTATCTTTGCCATAAGTAGTGATTCCTTTGATGGATTTGAGCAAAGTAAGTTGAAAACATTATGAAGGATTCACAACTCTAGATGTCATTAAGAACATTTATAATTTACGAGAGAAGGCCAAAATACCAACATTAACAGGAGTTTGAAAACAGCTGATTCCAGCCCTCATAGATTACTTTGAAGGGTTTAAGACTTCAGTGGAGAAAGTGACTGCAGATGTGGTGGAAATAGCAAGAGAACTTGAATTAGAAGTGGTGCCTGAAGAGGGGATTGAATTGCTGCAATCTCATGATACAATTTTAGTTGATGAGGAGTTGCTTCATATTGATAAACAAAGAAAGTTATTTCTTGAGCTGGAAACTACTCCTGGTGAAGATGCGGTGAACATTGTTGAAATGACAACAAAGGATTTATAATATTACATAAACTTAATTGATAAAGCAGCAGTAGGGTTTGAGAGAATTGACTTAATTTTTTTTTTAGAAGAAAAAAGGCATGTCTTTATTTTCCAAGAAAGTTCATAGGCCATGTGGAAGACTTTTTTAATACAAAGAAAAAGTAGAATCATAGTGTGGGGTTACAGATGAACAAATAAATGTTCACTTAATCCTTAGATAATTCTAGAGTAGAAATATGCACCAATTAAATGGATGGCTCAGGCAATCCATTAAATTTAAATTCCAGTTAGACAGTTCACACATTACTCATGAACACACACATATACATATAATTTTTAGTTTAGTTTTACTGATTATATTAATAAAATAAATTATAAGGCCATTAACTAATAGTAATATGTATATCTATGTGTATATTAATGCAACATTTGCATATCACAAAATATATTTTTGTCTAAAAAATTCATTTTCTCTTTTTTCCCATACCTTCTTTCAAAAATTCATATATGCACATGTGTTTCCTGAAGAAAGGAATAAAAAAAGACTTAAATTTTAAAAGTAGTTCTGTGAGTAAAATGCTATCAAACAGCATTGCATGCTACAGATAAATATTGTATGAAAGGAAGAGTCAATCGATGCAGCAAATTTTATGGCTGTCTTAATTTTAGAAATTGCAACAACTACTTTAATTTTCAATAACCACTGACCTGAGCAGTCAGCAGACATCAGTGTGGAGGCAAACCTCCACCAGCAGAAAGATTATGACTTGCTGAAGGCTCAGATGATTGTTAGTTTTTTTTTTTTTTTTTAGGAATAGAGTATTAAGTTTAAGTTATGTACATTTTTGACATAATTTTATTGTACAGTTAATAGGCTATAATATAACGTAAATTTAGCTTTTATATGCACTGGGAAACCAAAAAATTTGTGTGATTTGCTTTATTGCAGTATTTACTTTATTGTAGTGGCCTGGAACCAAACCTTCATTATCTCTGAGGTGTGCCTGTATATAGTTGGGAGTTGCATATAAATATAATAAGGATAAAATCATATTTTGTCTTATTTTCTAATTAATCATTTAAGTCTTCTGACTTTGATTCTCACTATTAAGTGCTACTAATTGGGGAAGAGGGAGGAGCTAGCTCTTCTAAGGGACACAAAAGAAACAGCTTCTTAAGGAGCTTCTAGTCCATCTTGGAAGAAAAAATGAGAGAAAAAATGAGCCAAAATGTTTTTAAACAAGAGAGTAATAATAGTGTTTGAGGACCAATGTATACATGCTGAAGGGAGGAAAAATAAAGGAACAGTTATCATGGTGCAGTTAAGCAGGGAAGCCCTTCATGAAGGAGGTGAGTAATTAGTTGGACATTGACTCTTCTCTTACAAAAATAAGAAAAGAATGTAAGCATTAGAAAATATGAAGACAGGCAGCTAATTTACCTGTTGCATTGTGAGTGTGAAAGTGTCTCAGAGAGAGAGAGAGAGAGAGAGAGAGAGAGAGAGAGAGAGAGAGAGAGAGAGAGAGAGACATCTCTAGGGAAGGCTTTGGCTAGCTGACCCACCGAGGCGTCACCTAGGGGCATTAGCTCAGCTTTTCCCCCTTGTGCTGATCCCTATACATGATGGATCTAAAAACTCTTGTTAATGTCTGGGAGTTGATTTGGATGAGGGAGGCTGACTTCTACCAACCAAACTTAACAAGAAATGAAAGTGTAATCTACTTGCCTGTTCATAATTTTACAATGTGAACCAGAATGCTGATGTTGGCAAAACCAGTGCATTCTTTCTTTACAAGCAGAAGGAAGTTAAATGATAAGGGGAAGCACTCTTGGTCTGGATGGTGGTATTCTGGGTTGTGTTTATTTTCTTCACATAATGCTTTTTCTAAAGCAAAAAGAATAAAAGAACAAAAGCAATTTTAATATAAATGAAGATAAAGAAAAAACATTACTGTTAAACAAGAAAACAATTATTCAGTAGTTAATATGTGTTGATTTTGTAATATAGCTCTCACATTTTGGAATTTTGGGGTGAATGTATTTTATAGACACACATATTTATATATGTATTAATATTCCATTTCTTCTTTCTCATATGAAGATATTTTATTAATATTATAGTTTGAAAGAGATTCATTTTTATGCATCTGTGCTTTTCCACATTTCATCATTAGAGTTTTTATGGTTTTCCTCCAAAAGACATTTAATAAAATTCATCAAAACTTACTTTGGGTTAATTAAGATGTGTTTATTAATACTGAAGCAAATATGTAGTGTCTTCTATTTGATTTTACCCTGGAGCAGAATCTTTCTTCCCTTAGGTGAATATCTGTTAGTATTGTATGTTCATTTTTAATATCTGATGAATGGCACAGAGAGATAAAGAAGTCTTTTTTTCTCCAGGAAATCTATACCTTTGGAAGAATATTGGGACGAGGGAGCTTTGGAATGGTCATTGAAGCTACAGACAAGGAAACAGAGACGAAGTGGGCAATTAAAAAAGTGAACAAAGAAAAAGTAAGGCTTATTTACAGCATCATACTGAGGGCACACTGCCAGTGCCAGTAGATGTGGGCAGTATAGCTTTTCACACAAACAGAAGCTGCCACAGATCCTGAGGGCCAGGGCCTGGGCTGATCCCCTGGAGAAGAGTGGTGGCATTTCTCTAGCCTCCTGGAAAGGAACCAGTTCTTGAATTAAGGTAGGCAAGTGTTGTCTGGAAAAAGCAAATGAAAGATTAACAAAACCGATATAACCAAATACAGGCAAATCTTGCCAGAGTACTCTGAAGGTAAGGGCTGGTTCTCAGTGTGCATAGGTGTAGGGCTATGGGCTAGCGGTGTTTGGGTTAGAAGTAAGTCCTGAGACCCTCTCCCTATGCTGTTCTGATACATCGTTCTCCTATCCTCTCTGTATGTTTCCTCACTGTTAGCTAATTCTGTTTGTTTGTCCTACCTGCTCTTTCAGTTTTATCTACTTTTTTTCTCCAAGAATTTGCTACTATACTGTTTACTTGTATTCACTGTATTGCTTACTGGATTTCCTCTTGGAATGGAGAACAACTGGGCTTCTCTTTAAGGTAGAATTTAAGACCTGAGACTTTTACACTTGGTCATTTCATTAACTTTTTTCATTTCTGTGCCTAGGAAAAACAAAATGACAACATTACAGTGTTTTCCCCTTGAACTTGTGATAATAAATATTACATCTGCAAAATGAAATAGTAGGCTTTATGTATTGTTTAAAACAACTGTAGCAAATTGCATACCATTTCTCCTTAAAGTTTAGTAAGATAACATACCAATCCTAATAAAATGATTAAGAGCATTTCTAGAAAACTTTAGAATTTTTCAGCACTCTAGTAGAACTCTAGGTAGCATCCCAAGTGCTACCTGGGATATTATTATTTTCCTTTGCTCTTCTGGTAGGTAGGGTCAGGGGCTCAGTTTCAGGATTATATAAACAGGATACCTGCTTACAATTTTAGGAATTGATAATTTTTCCAACACACATTGGTGTTGGGAGTTTGCAGGAATTAAGATAGTATAATGAAATTATATAATTAATATATGAATAGAACAGTATATTATTGCATTATAGTCAGGTCAAGCCATTTGGACAAAGGGGAACACAGAATTTAGGTTGATATCGGGAGAAAGTGTGGTAACTTTCTATATCTAGTCTAAACAAGAATTCACTCCTCACAGTCAGTATGTCTCTTGATCCTCTAGGTGAACCTTTAAATGTGACTTTTTCCCTTCATGGGTGGGACATAGTAGGGTGGTCAGTATCCTACCCATTCCTGAGATGCTAAAGGTTGAAGAGTAAAGATAACTGGAAGCAGAAACCACCATAGGTAATATTTTAACTAGATAAAGTTCACCTTACGATCAATCCCTTTCTACTCTTTTAAGAACCGTTCCGTCCTCTTCCAAACTGGCTAGGGTGGGGGAGTGCATATAGAAGAACAGGATTAGGAATATTAAAGTTGAGCACCAGTCAAAAAAATAGCAGGGATATTTTTATGTGGAAATAAGAGCCATAAATGAGGACAATGCTTATCCTCAAATAATGGCAATTTTAATATCAAATAATGGCAATTTTATATGATTGGGGGGGTGGTTGTAGTGAGGTGGAGAAAACCTTTCTAGAACTTCTTAAATGACATTGTTGATAATCACACTATATCCTGAATGAAGTCCTTGTGCTCTCTGGAGTGTTACTGATTTTATCTTTTGCTGTCTGTATGGTAAGGGTTAGATGTTAGGAAATAAAGTTGAGGTTAAGTTTGGTCTTAAGGCAAGATCTCTCTTCTCTCTCTTTCTGTCTCTGTCTGTCTGTCTCTGTGTCTTCCTCAGTTAACAAAGAGGACCAGGAAATAAGATAATGCAGGCCCTCGTGTAGAATTTCATTGTCTGTGGGTTTTTTTATACATATAAATCAAATCAAAACAAGTGTAGAATTTCATTGTCTGTGGGTTTTTGTTTGTTTGTTTGTTTTTGAGTTGGAGTCTCACTCTGTCGCCCAGACTGGAGTGTAGTGGCCACTCCCGGCCACCGCATCCTCGACCTGCTGGGCTCCAGTGATCCTTCCGCCTCAGCCTTCCAAGTAGCCGGAATTACAGGCATGCGCTACCACGCCCGACTGATTTTTTGATTTATTGTAGAGATGAGGTCTCGCTGCCCAGGCGGGTCTCGAACCCGCGGGCTCAAGGCAATCCACTCACCTCAGCCTCCCAAAGGCACGGGATATACATATAAATCAAATCAAAACAAGACAACAACAAAACAAAAGAAAAACATTTTGTTTTTGTCTTCTCCAATTGATGATTCTGGAAGTAGATTTTGTTTTTATTATGCTAACATCAAAGGATCAACATAATTTTGAAAGAATTATCAAAAAAGTATATTAAAAATTGGAATAATTTTGTGAGGGAACAGATACTTTATTATCTAAATTATAGAAACAGTCCAAGAAACACATTTGGCTTAAGGCCAAATCATATATAACCTAAAGTTGGACAAAAGAAAGAAGGGCAGAATTTAATCTGATCATGAGAATAAATGGCATACTATCATTTGAAAAAGAACCTTCTCAAAAAATGTAGGAAAAATATACAGTAACTAATTTTCATATGAGGAATATAGGAGTGAGTTTCATTATGTGAAATGTGTGTTTCCTCATTGATTAAGGCTGGAAGCTCTGCTGTGAAGTTACTTGAACGGGAGGTAAACATCCTAAAAAGTGTAAAACATGAACACATCATACATTTGGAACAAGTATTTGAGACACCAAAGGTAAAGCTCTATTAGGCGCTGCCTTTTGAAAGTTGCTATTGTTACAAAATGAGTATCTTTCTGTTCTAAAGCAATCCCTTTGGGGCACAGTTGCTCATGTCCTTGGTGTGAATCTGACACTGGAGATTGATGAGAACATTCAGGAGGACTTTTATTATTGATTGTATAATTAGGTGTCTGATGATTAGACTGATGTCTTCTGTAATATGTTCTGGATGGCATGTTGAAAATAAATGTTTAAAATTAAAACGAATTCATATACAACCAAATAGTGATCAGAACATTTTAAGAGGTGGCTTTTCTTTTATATTGATCCTTAGTGTCTCCATTAGAGTCTATCAGAATATTGTCATAATTTTGCAAGGTTAGCTTCATAATCAAAGGGCATGGGGATATTTGTCACTATAGTGTGTAAAAGATACTGTATCTTACCAATGTGTTTTATCTTTTGATTTCCCTGTTATCACACTTCTCTTTAAATGTCTGTAATTTTCATTTAGAGTTGTTCAAAAGCATGGATTATTTGCCTCCAGATTTGCTTAGTGCTGTAGACTTGGGTGTTTTCTCTGTTTGGAAGCAGGATAATGTTGTGGTTAGATGTGTGCTCAGTCTCTGGGGTCTAATTGCCTGTGCATTTGAATCCTAGCTCCACCACTTATTAGTTATGAGACCAGGGGCAAATTATTCAACTTCTCTATACCTCAATTTCCTCATCTGTAAAATGGGTTTAGTAATAGTGTTGACCTCATTTGGTTGTTGGAAGATCAAACGGGTATGATTGACTCCAGATCCATCCAGGTTGCTGCAAAGTCCATATATTTGTCGTTCTTCATGGCTACATAATATTTCATTGTTAATATGTACCACATTTTTTTATCCAGTCCAGCTTTGATGGGCAACATGGTTGGTTCCATGTTTTTGCTATTGTGAATAGAGCTGCAACAAACATACGTGTGCAGGTATCTTCTCTGTAGAATAATTTGAGGTCCTCCGGGTGTATTCCCAATAGGGGAATTGCTGAGTACATGGGAGGTCAATTTCTAGTTCTTTCAGAAATCTCCAGATTGTTTTCCAGAGAGGTTGTACAAGTTTGCATTCCCACCAGCAGTGTAGAAGCATTCCTTTTTCTCTACATCCTTGCCAGTATCACAGAAACAAAGAACAGAGTTCCATATGTTCTCACTCATAAAAGGATTTTGAACAATTATAATGCTATAAGAAAGCAATTGGCAGTAATGGGAAACTGTTGGTGGGGTGGGATTGGCAGTTGAGGGAAACTGCTGGGGGGGGGCATACCTCATTAACAGGGGTACCTGCGTGACTAATGTTTGTATACCTAACCCTGAATTATACCCCACATCTTTGCAATAAAAATTTAAAAAAAAAAAGATCAAATGGGGCAATGAACACAAAGCCTCTGTCTCATTAAGTGTTAGCTATTGTTCTTCATTTCCTTTGCCAGTCTCTAACGTAGTAATAGTGAATTTAGGTTATGCATTCTGCTTGATTCATTATGGATGCAACATGTGATAATAATGCCAAAAGTCTTCTCTGCCCTTTTCAGCCTCAGAGTTGTGATTTCTTTTATCCCCAAATCTTCTTAGAATAGTTTAGTTCTTTATCATCAGTTTTAGGCAATTTGACTATCAGGTGCTTTGATATAGTTTTGTTCTTCATGGTTCTTGTCTCATAGGTCTGTGAGTTTATGGTTTTCATTAAATTTAGGAATTTTTAGGCCATTGCTTCCTCATTTTTTTTTTTGGTGCTTTCCCTCCCTTTGGAGACTCCAAGTTAGGTTGCTTAATATTGTCCACAGTTTGCTAATGTTCTCTGATTATTTTTCTCAATTTTTTTCTTCCCTTGTTTCATTTTGTATAGTTTCTATTGCTATGTCTTCAGATTCAGTAATCTCTTTTTCTGTAGCATTGTATTTGTTGTTAATCTCTTCCAGTGGAAATTTGATTTGGTTTTTAAAAAAATATTGCCCATGTATCTACTTAACATTCTCAGTCATTCTTCATTCTTCTTGAATATAGTTATAAAAACTGTTTAAATGTCCTTTTCTACTAATTTTATCCTATGTGTCATTTCTAGGTCATTTTCAATTGATGGATTTTTTTTTCTCCGCCATTAGGATTTATACTTTCCTGCTTCTTTGTATTAATTTTTTATTGGATGCCAGACATTGTGAATTTTACTTTATTGACTGCTAGATATTTTTATATTCTTGTAATCATTCTTGAGCTTTATTCTAGGATATAGTTAAGTCACTTGGAAACACTTTTGAAGATTGCTTTAAGCTTTGCTAGGTGGCACCGGAGCAACCTTTAGTCCAAAACTAATTTTTCTCTACTACTGTGGTACAGCCCTGCTGAGTACTCTCCCCAGTGCCCTATGAATTATGGCTAATGGGAACACAAACTTTTCCTGGCTGTGTGTAAGCTCCAGTGATTGTTCCCTCTTCTCCCTTTCCAGGTTTTCTCCCCCCAGCTTTGGGTAGTTTCTTCATACACAGGTGTTGATTGGTAGTCTGCCAAAGACTTGAGGGGGCCGTCTGCAAATCACTGGAGCTTTCTTTCTCTGCAGGTTTCTTCTCTTTGATACTCTGTCCTGTGAACTTTAGTTGTTTTGTCCTTCCTGGACTCCCAGCTCCACCTCCTTAGTTCATGGAGACTGCTGGGCTCTCCTTGGATTCCCCCTCCCTGTTCTGTGGTCTGGAAATTGTTTCCAACATTAAACTAGGCTAATCATGGGCTTGCCTTCTGTGTTTCCTCTCTCTCAGGGATCATAGTACCCTATGCTACTTGGTGTTGAATGTCTGAAATTATTGTTTTATAGATTTTGTTCGTTTCTTAAGTTGTTTCAGGCGAGAGGGTAAGTCTAGTCTCTGTTACACAATCATGGGCACAGGCAGGAGTCTAAATCTAGAATAGTTAGAATGCAAAGGACCATTATCTGGTGTGTGTGTGTGTGTGTGTATTGCTTGCCCTTGATTCATAGGTTAAATCTGCCCTCTTTGCTCCATAAACACACAGATGTATAGATTGTCTGTTGAAGCCATTTTAAAGATTAATGGAAATTGCTGCCTGATTAGTTGTGCCATGGTACTGATCATTCAGCCTGACTATGCTATGGTTTCTTGTGAGTCTAAAGGTTCTCCAGGCCTACATAAGTGTTTCTAATAATTACAGAAAGACTTACAACTTTTATTGCTATAACTTTGACCAATTTACATATTTATTTATTTATTTACTTTTTGAGTTGGAGTCTCACTCTGTTGCCCAGACTGGAGTACAGTGGCCACTCCCCACCACCACAGCCTCTACCCACTGGGCTCTGGCGATCCTTCCGCCTCAGCCTTCTGAGTAGCCAGAATTACAGGCGCACACTACCACGCCTGGCTAATTTTTTGATTTATTGTAGAGATGAGGTCTCGCCTGCCCAGGCGGGTCTCGAACTCGCGGGTTCAGGCAATCCACTCACCTCAGCCTCCCAAAGGCGCGGGATTACAGGCTGAGCCACTGAGCCCAGCTCAATTTACATATTTAAAGTTGATATCAATTTATATTGTAAGTACTACTAATGCAACTTTTCCTTCCAAATGGCTCACTTATCATTTTGTGTACCAGTAATCTATACGGTGCCATCAGTGGAAAAAATATGGTCCAGTTCAAAAGATTTTTATGTGTCAGACTTTACAGTTACTTTTGCAATTCTAAAGCAGCCTGAGGTTCAGTATCAGAATTGTGGCTGTAGGAAGGAAGGGTGTTAACCTTCCTTTCCTGTTTTCATGCTTATTGATTGAACACAGAAGTTGCATCAGCAGTGTTTATAAGGACAGATTCAGGCCCCAGAATCTTAAAAAACAACAAAAATCTAGCACCAGAGGTTAGAATGGAGACGGAAGTGTACTATATGTTTGAATAGCAATATGTATGAAAAAGACTTGTGTTTTAGTAGGCTGTGAATCTTCTTAACTCAACAGATAACTTGATGCTGGAATACCTAAAGTGATCTTAATATGCCTCAACAGCAACAGCCAATGAGAAAGAGGCACTTCCTCCTTGACTTCTTACCACTGACACCTGATTAGTTACTAAATCACACTGTATCTTCCTTGTAGGTATTTTTTTTTACATTCTTTTTTATTTCCCCTTCTTTTTATTCTATGCTTCACATCTGCCCTCTCTAAACAGAGGTCAGCATACTACACCCTACAAGGCAAATCTGCCTATTTTTATATGACCCATTAACTAACTTTTTTACACTTCCAAGTGGTTGAAAAAATGTAAAAGAATAATATTTCATGATGCAAAAATTATATAAGCCTGAAATTTCAGAGTCTATAAATAAAGTTTTGTTATATTGCTTCTGGTAGCTTCCATGCTACAGCAGCAGAGTTGAGTAGTTGTGAAGGAGACCATATGACTTGCTGTTGGGTCTGGTCAATTTCTAGAAAACATTTGCTGAGTCCTGTTCTACATTACTGCTAGAGTGTTCATTTAGAAATGCATACTTGGTAATAGCATTATCTCCAGCCCCTCCACGCCCAAGACACTTAAAAACCTTCAGTGGCTCCTTATTGAATATGGGGGAAAAGTCATGTTCCTTAGCATGATATGCAAGGCTTTTTACAATCAGGCACCAACCTGTTCTTTCTAGCCTCACCCCTCACCACTCCACTCTTCATCCTACTGAGCTCCCAATGCTACTAACACTGAGATATTTGTTCTTTTAACAGCCAGTGCTGTTTCAAGCTTTGGAGTCTTTGTGAATACCATGTGCTCTGCCTGTTCTTCCCCACATTCTCTACTCATAAGTCCCTATTCAGAAATCCAGACTGGGCTTTAATGTTGCTCATCAATGAGCATTCTTTAGGTAGAGATGGCATGGAGGCCATTAGCAGTTATCACATGATATTGTAATTATAATTATCTGTTTGCTTCTTGAGGGTGAAGACTGTCTTATACTCCTTTGTTTCTTCATTATCTACTACAGTATCTTCTACATGATAGATAATAAATATTTTTGAATGGATAGATTGATGATTAAGATTGTGATTATGTATGTAATATATAATATTTAAAACACCTCCAGCTATACAATTTTCTCTCTCTCTCTCCTAAATATGTAATGTCAGAAAATGTACCTTGTGATGGAACTTTGTGAGGATGGAGAACTCAAAGAAATTCTGGATAGGAAAGGGAATTTCTCAGAGAATGAGACAAGATGGATCATCCAAAGTCTTGCATCAGCTATAGCATATCTTCACAATAATGGTAAGAAGAGAATCATCCCATTCATTGACTCCATGAATGCAGATATCAGTTTTGTTTAAGGGTAATTTTATTCTGAATTCATAGTTGCATAAATGATACCTGCTAATACAGAAGATTTAATTTTTAATTAAAATGTTTTCCTTTTAACTTTAGGTATATTTTAATTAGGAACAAGGTGGTTATACAATATATTGTACATGAATAAGAATAAAATTATGAACATTTTTATTCTATTTGAAAAGCAGCTAGTATTATAAAATAAAAAATAGGCAAATCAATGATAAATTTGAAATTTCCAGAAAACATATATTAATAGTGACATTAAAAATCTATATGTTCTAGCATTTTTTGTTTTTTGCCTTTTTGAACTTCTTCTTTTTTTTTTTTTTTGAATTGGAGTCTCACTCTGTCGCCCAGACTGGAATGCAGTGGCCACTCCCGGCCACTGCAGCCTCGACTTGCTGGGCTCCGGCGTTCCTTCCGCCTCAGCCTTCTGAGTAACCGGAATTATAGGCATGTACTACCACGCCCGGCTGATTTTTTGATTTATTGGAGCGATGAGGTCTCGCTGCCCAGGCAGGTCTCGAACCCGCAGGCTCAGGCAATCCACTCACCTCAGCCTCCCAAAGGCACGGGATTACAGGCTGAGCCACCGAGCCCGGCTAAACTTCATTTTTTTAAAAGCAATTTTAAGTTCACAGCAAAATTGAGTGGAAAGTATAGAGATTTTTCATATATTCGTCTGCTCCCACATAAGTACAACCTCCTCCACTATCAAAATCCTCAGAGTGATATATTTGTTACAATTGATAAACCTACATTGACACATCACTCACCTAAAATCCATAGTTTACATTAAGATTCACTCTTGGTGTTGTACATTCTGTGGGTTTTAACAAATGTATAATGTCATTAATCCACCATTATAATGTAACACTTTAAACTCTTAAACCACAATACTTTAAAAACCACATTTAAAAATTCGGATTACTCTACTATTCTTTGGTGTTGCTGCCGCTGCTTTTCCTCAGGCTCCTCCCCTTTTTTCTTCAAGGCTACATGTGACTTTAGAACCGTCTCATTTTACAGATGAGAAAAACTTTATTCCAGAGAGGTGCAGAGACATGGTTTGGTGTGGCAAAGTTGATACTGGAACCCAGTGGTTCATTCAGCAGATATTTCCTGAGCACCTACTGCTGTGTGATTGGTCATAGAATTACAGAGATGAAGGGACAAGGCCCCCATCCCTCAAGAGATTCAGGTTGCTGGGAGATTGAGTATGGAAAACAAATTGTAATGCAACATAATAATTCCTTAATGGAAAGTTATATAAAGGGCAAATATTACAGGAGTGTAAGTGCCTCATTAGCCGGGCTCGGTGGCTCAGCCTGTAATCCCGCGCCTTTGGGAGGCTGAGGTGAGTGGATTGCCCGAGCCCGTGGGTTCGAGACCCGCCTGGGCAGGCAAGACCTCATCTCTACAATAAAATCAAAAAATTAGCCGGGCTACTGGTAGCGCGCCCCTGTAATTCCGGCTACTCGGAAGGCTGAGGTGGAAGGATCGCCAGAGCCCAGCAGGTCGAGGCTGCGGTGGCCGGGAGCGGCCACTGCACTCCAGTCTGGACGACAGAGTGAGACTCCAACTCAAAAAAAAGAAAAGAAAAGAAAAGTCAGTAAAGAATTCACAGAGGGAGCTATGTTTGATCTGAGGAATACAATACAGAAAATAAAGAGTGGGCTTTCCAGACAGAGAGAGACAATTTTTGCAAGGGCTTGATATCCTCCCATATTAGACTATAAGTTCAGTATCATTCCAAACAGAATCTTCATAGTACTTTTCATAGACCTTGATAAGGTTATTCTAAAATGGGTGAGAATAGCCAAAATTATAATGAAAAACAAGAACAAGAACAGTGGAAGCAGCAGATAGTCCTGCCATAAGTCAAAATATATAAAGATATATTAGTTTTAAAAGTGTGGTATTTATGTAAAAAGAAGCAAGCAGAGCATTTGAAACAGTAAAAATTCCAAAAACAAAGCCTGGGAATTGAGTAAAGGAGCTATAATCGATTAGGAAAAATTGCCAGTCCAGGGCTCATTAAATTACATTTTTTCTAGCAATTACTAGCAGTATTTTCTAGCAATATACATGTAACTTTTTATGTCTAGGGAAATGATTGTTATGGATATGAACTGAATTAATTATTTGCAAAGGAAGTGTTTGATACATGATTATTTGTATTACACAAAAATCCTACCTGAGCTCTGATATGTTCAGCTGGAGATTTTGTGAATCAAGGGTTTTTGTTTGGTTGGTTTTAAAATATAAAGAGTAAGAAAATGTGTATTGATGCTGTAGAAAAATATACTGAAATGAATATAGTTTGTATATGTGTAGCCAAGTTGCAGTGTGTTAAAATGTTTATGTTGACAGTAACATATACATAGAAGTGAGGAAGTAATCCTCTATTTGAAGTCCTAAGGATATGGGAAACCTTGTAGGGTTTGTGGCTATTATCCCCTCCTTCTGGGAGTACCCAGGCTTGGATAGGCTCCTCCCTCACGTTCCCCAGACCATTCATCATGAAGAGCTGCTTAAGGCTCCAAGGGAATGGGTAGAGTTGAAGGAGTGAAAGGAAATGGCTTAAGGTGAGAAATGTGGGGAAAGGGGTTAATAAACACGAGAATAGAACAGGGCAGAATTATGTTTGGTCCTCCTCAAATTTTCAACAGTGGATATTAATTTGTCAATTATATTTATTTGTGTGCCCTCCAATTATTTTTCCAATATTAATTTCATTTTTTTGGTTATTTTCTTGGTAGATATTGTACATAGAGATCTAAAACTGGAAAACATATTGGTTAAAAGCAGCTTTATTGATGCTAACAATGAATTGAACTTAAACATAAAGGTAAGATATTAGAAATGGTGATAAATATTCAACCATAAACAGTTTAATAGCAAGACGGCAAAAGACCTCTTCTTTTTAGGTACATTTTGGTAGCTTCTGAGCAGCCAGAAAATTAGGTGACTTGTGTTTAAAAATAAAAATTTCACGAAAAAAGTTGTAACTGACAAAAATAATTTTACAGGTTAAGTGGTGCTATTGAATATGGTTTTAAAAGTATATATTTATTTGAATAGTTTTAAATCATTAGTTAATAGTAAGCAAACAGATGCTCTGGATTCTAATTAATTTCAAAATTATGCCTGGTAATTTGATGCAAATGTGTTACAGATTTAGAGAAAAGCACACCTTGGCTGTGCTCTTGATACTGAATTAATTCTAAAGTCTGTATTTTTCATGGAAATTTTTCCTGGGTATTAATATTTATGTTCTAAGCACAATTAATGTGCCAAGTGTTTATTTAAAAAATTTTATTAAAATTAAGTGTTCCTTAATGTCAAATAAATGATAGGACACATTATTTATTATTTAGCATGTTAATAGTGGCTGCTTTCAAAATATATGAATGTATTGGTTTAGAAATGAAATGTCTGTAAGAAGCTCACTCCGTTGCAGTAACTAAATCTTCATGTAATATAAGTAGGTTTAACAACATTGCTGGTTTACCCAAGTGATTGTTCTTGAATAGTTCTACTGTAAACTCCACGAAGGCAGGAATTATGCATGTCTTATTCACTTTATACCTGGAGTAGTGCATGAAACATAGTATGTGCTCAGTTAACATTCAATGAATGCTCTCCAAAGAACTAAATTGGATTGTGAAACTTTCTGTATATTTTGTATATCTGTGTAGTTTTTTTTGTAGAAAAAGATATGTATCATATGTTCTAAGTGGAATATTTATGAAAATTTCTGGAGAAATTGATTTATCTATTTAGAAAAATAGTGGTATCACATATTAATAGGAGCATTTCTTATTCCATAGGGCACTAGAAACTGCGTTCAGTGTCTGCAGATCAAGAGCCTATATTTGGTTGTGTGATCAATAAATGTGCATGTTTTTCTGCTTTTAGTTTAAGGTTATTCCTACTTGGGGGATAATCCAAGGGCACATACTGAGTAACCAAATGTTTACTGACCTCACTTTAGAACTGAGTAGAAAGATTACAGTTGTAGCAATTGGCCTCCATTGTGTTTGTAGTTGATACTATGTTGTTGTGGGCTTTTTTCTGTTTATTTGTTTCTCATATTTTTTAATAGTGTAGTAATTGTTTTAATTAATATACTCTAGAAATGCAAAGGAGATAATAGTAAAGAAAAGATAGTGTTTAGTAATTATAAATAATTATTAAAAAGAGTTTCAGTGGGAGCTGACATGGATAATGATTTGCATTTATAACTGTGCTTTAACTGGAACATAACTTGATTATCAGAAAAATAGATAAATACATTAAGGCCAGAATGTATTTTACAATGAAAGAACTTTTACAAAAACTTTTTAATATGAAAAAAGTATAAGTGCCTTCTTTCATGATACAACTTCCTATATTGAACTGTAAATTTAATTAGAGGGCAAGAACAATTAAATCATGGGTGTTCTCTCAAGATTTGAGCAAACTTCTTTTTTTTACCAAATTTCTTCTCCATAATGAGAGTTGGTGGGGAAGGAAAAGCAAGGTCCTTATTAATAATATAAGTGAAGTCCCCCACCTCCAAGAATTCCAAATGCTGTGCGAGTACAATGTGGTGAAAGTCCTGTTTTCAGAATGAGTGAGCTTTGGGACAGAAAAACAGGTGACTGTGCCTGAATTTTTTTCACCTAGGTGACTGATTTTGGCTTAGCAGTGAAGAAGCAAGGTAGGAGTGAAGGCATGCTGCAGACCACATGTGGAACTCCTATTTATATGGGTAAGTTAGTAGACTTAAATGATTTTTAAAAATAGCTATGTGCCCAATTTTTAATGTCCATTTATGAGAATGAGAACATATGGTATTCAGTTTTTTGTTTCTGTGATAATTCACTTAGAATGATAATCTCTAGCTGCATCCATGTTGCTGCAAAGAACATGATTTTGTTCTTCTTTATGACTGCATAGTACTGTATCATATATATGTACTACACTTTTAAAAAATCCAATTCTACCTTCATTGGGCATCTGAGTGGGTTCCATGTTTTTGCTGTTGTGACTAGTGCTACAATAAACATACACATGCAGGTGTCTTTTTGGTGGAGTGATTTGTGTGCCTTTGGGTATATTTCCAGAATCAATATTATTAAGATGTCCATACTATTCAAAGCAATTTACAGATTCAATGCAATCCCAATCAAACTACCAGGAACATTTTTTACAAACCTAAAAAAAGACAATACTTAAATTCATATGGAAGCAAAAAAAAAAGAGAGAGAGAGCCCAAATAGCTGAAACAATCCTTATCAAAAAGAACAAAGCTGGTGGTATCACACTCCCAGACTTCAAACTTTACTATAAAGCTACTGTAACTAAAACAGCATGGTAATGGTACAAAAGTAGATACAAAGGCCAATGAAACAGAACAGAGAACCCAGAAATAAAACCACAGACCTTCAACCAACTCATCTTTGACAAAACTGACAAAAACAAACACTGAGGAAAGAAAACCCTAGTAAGCAAATGGTGCTGGGAAAACTGACTAAGCATTTGCAGAAGAATGAAACTGGAGCCCTACATGTCACCATATTCAAAAATTAACTCAAAATGGATCAAAGAATTAAATGTAAACCTCAAACTGGAAGAATCTTAGAAGAAAACCTAGGGAACACTCTCCTAGAATTGGCCTAGGCAATGAATTTATGGCCAAGTCCTCAAAAACAAATGCAGAAAAAAATGGAAATTGACAGTTGCAACCTTATCAAGCTAAAAAACTTCTATATGTTAAAAGAAACCATTAAGAAAGTAAAGAGACAGCTCACAGAATGGGGGGAAATCTCTGCAAACTCTGCATCCAACAAAGACCCAACATCCAGAATCCATAAGGAACTCCAATGAATTGAAGATAAAAAACAGACAACTCCATTAAAAAGTGGGCAAAGGACATGAACAGACACTTCACAAAGGAAGACATACAAGCAGCCAACAAACATGAAAAAATGCTCAGCATCACTAATCATCAGAGAAATGCAAATCAAAACTACGATGAGATACCACCTAATACCAGTAAGGATGGGTATCATTGAAAAGTCAAAAAAAAAAAAACACCAAAAAACCAAAAACCAAAACACAACAGGTGCTGGCACTGCTGCAGAGAAAAAGGAACACTTCTACATAGTTGGTGGGAATGTAAGCTAGTTGAACTTTCGTGGAAAGCAGTTTGGAGATTTCTCAAAGCACTTAGGAGTTTGACCAGAACTATTCTTCTTTTGTGTTGCCTTTGTTTTTTTAAAAATCAGTAGTTACTTTTTAAAATTTAATTTAATTTATTTTTTATTTTTAAAATGTGGGGAACAATTCAGGATCAGGTAGATAATTGGTCATCGTACAGGTAAAGTTTGGACCTCCCTTTGGTCCCCACTTTGCCTGGTTTGAGATCAGGTACCCTTATTGATGTTATATACCACCACCCCCAGCAGTGTCCTGCTACTGCCAATCCCTTTCCTTTTCTTTTCTTTTTTCTTTCTTTCTTTCTTTTTTCTTTTGAGTTGGAATCTCACTCTGTTGCTCAGGCTGGAGTGCAGTGCACACTCATAGCCACCACAGCTTCCACCTGCTGGGCTCAGGTGATCCTTCTGCCTCAGCCTTCCAAGTAGTTAGAACTACAGGCATGTACCACCATACCTGGCTAATTTTTTGATTTTTTGTAGAGATGAGGTCTTGCCAAGTTGCCCAGGTTGGTCTCGAATCCGTGGGCTCTGGCAATCTTCTCACCTCGGCCTCCCAAAGTGCTAGAATTATAGACACGAGCCACCACACCTGGCAACCAATCCCTTTCTTATAGTCTTATGTTAAATGTTCAGGGTCTGCTTATGAGTAAGAACATGTGGTACTCAGTTCTTTGTTTCTGTGATAGATCACTGCATATTATGGTCTCTAAATCCATCCAAGTTGCTGTGAAGTCCATAATTTTGTTCTTCTTTATGACTGTGTAATATTTTGTGTATATGTACCACTTTTTAAAAATCCAGTCCACTTTCAATAGGCAGCATGGTTGGTTCCATGTTTTTGCTATTGTGAATAATCCTGCAATAAACATACGTGTGTAGGCATCTTTTTTATAGAATGATTTGGATTCCTCCAGGTATATTCCCAGAAGGGGGATTGCTGGGTTGTATGGAAAGTAGATTTTTAGGTCTTGGATGTTAGGATTATGTTAATCTCATTTAAAAATAAAAATCTTCACTTTTTATGTGATTATGAACCTTTTAAATTTCACCTCAAAATTTTTTAGTCCAGCAGGATGCACTTTTGGGATGATAAAATTTCTTATATATTTTCAATTTATACTAAATTAAGTTTTTTTACATCTTCTTTAACATTTTGATAATTTATGTTTTCTAGAAAATTGCTTATTTTATTGAGATTTTGTTTTATTTGCATAAATATGTATATTATATTCACTTATAATTTTCAGGTACTCCTCTGTATCTGTAGTTATATTCTCCTATTAATTTCCAATATTTTTAAGAAGGTAATATGATGTAGTATAACAATATGGCCTCTGAAATCTAACTCAGGATTCTCAGCCCTACACTTATTATCTGCTTTTGTCACAGTTTCTACATCTGTAATAAGGATTATATCACTCATCTATCAAACATTCTTTGAGGATCTACTTTGTGTCTGACATTGTTCAAGGTATTAGGAATACAACAAACTTAAAAGTGTTTTGTCTTCATCGAGCTTAAAATTCTGGTACTTTAGAGAGAAGTGCTGAAGACAAAAAACAGGAATCGAATATTTAGCATGATAATATTTTTCTTATCAAGTTGACATGAAAACTAAATAAGAAAATATATGTAAAGTGCTTAGCATAGTACCTGGTACTTAGTGGTCAATTTTAGCTCTTGTAGTAATACTAGTCATTTTTTTCTTAATCAAATTTGTTAGTGGTTAGGACAGTTACTAAACAAAAAATAATAAAGCCCCCAATAATATCAGCTCATGTGTAATACTATTTGCTTTGCCTTTTCATTAATGTCTGCTTTTATCTTCCTGAATTCCTTCTTAATAATTTATTTTAATTTTAGCTTCCTAAGTTAAATGCTTATTTGTTCTTCAGGCTTCTTATTCTCATTCTCTCTCTGTCTCTCTGTCTCTCTGTCACTCTGTCTCTCTCTCTCTCCAGAATCTTGCTCTCTCCCCCAAGTTGGAGTACAATGGCATGATCATAGCTCACTGTAACCTCAAATTCCTGGACTCATATGATACTTCTTCCTCAGCCTCCAGTCTAGCTAGGACTGCAGGTATACACCACATGCCTGACTAATTTTATTTTTTTTAATGTAGAGACAGGATCTCCCTTTGTTGTCCAGGCTGATCTCAAACTCCTGGCCTCAAGAGATCCTCTTACCTCAGCCTCCCAAAGTGCTTGGATTATAGGTATGAGCCACCATATCCAGCCTTAAGCTTCTTATTTTCTAATAGATGCCTTTAAGTCTGTATATTATTTCTGAGTTCTTCTTTGACTGTTTGTTTTGCCATGTGGTATTCTAATTGGTGATTTGTCTCTTACTATACTGTAAGTTTAGTTTTAGTCTTCTTTAATCCAAGAATTATTGAGAAGTGTTTTTAGAATTTTTCAGATGGTTGGATTGTGTTTGATATTCATGCGAATGCATGTTAGTTTTCCCAGCCATCTAGTTTTTCTGTTTGATTTTCTTCATTGAAGTAAGTGATTGTATCTTGAGCTTTCAACTTTTTGGAATTTTCACTGTGATTGAACACATGATCAGCTTTTGCAAATGTTGCATTGGATATTTTAAAACCATGTATACCTGGTTTGTGGAGCATAAAAATTTCTGTATGAATTTATTAAAATCAAATGTGATACCTTTGTGATTCCAATTTTTCATATTGTTAATTTATTTTTGCTTGCTGCTTATGTTGATCTCTGAGAGAGAGTTAAAGTCATTCATCAAGATGGGGCTTTGTCACATTCTTTTTGCACTTTTCATAGATTTAAACAAACCTACTAACAAACATGGTGGCTCATGCCTGTAATCCCAGGAGGATTGCTTGAGCCCAGGAGTTCCAGACCAGCCTAGGTAACATAGTGAGACTCCATTTCTACAAAAAATTAGCTAGACTATAGTCCCAGCTACTCAAGAAGCTGAGGAAAAAGGATCGCCTGAACCCAGGAAGTCAAGGATGTGGTGAGCTGTGATCGTTCCACTGCATTCCAGCCTGGGTGACAGAGTGAGATACCAACTCAAAAAAATAAAAACAAAAACCAAAAAGCTCCTACTTTATGGAAATCTAATTTTATATACAATCAAATGCCCAAATTTTAAGAGTAAATTTCAACAAGTTCTGTGTAATCACCAACCCCAATCAAGATACAAACCATTTCTATCACCCCAGAAAGTGCCTTTGTGTGTCTTTCAGTCAATCCCCTACTCAGATCCTAGTAGCCACTAATGATTTCTTTCAACACAGCTCAGTTTCTCTTATCTAGAAGTTTCTATAAATTGAATCATATAGTACATATGCTTTTGTGTCTGTCCTTTTCTTCTGTTACACATAATAATTTTGAGACTCATCCATGTTATTGTATCAGTAGTTTATTCATTTTTATTGCTGAGGAGTATACGTAGTTCATTGCTTTTGGCCTGCTTGATGCATAGTTTTGACATCATTTTATCTTATTTGGGAAAAGGCTACTTGAGATTCTGTTCATATCCCCCTGTTGGCAAAAGACATCTGGTCTGTAGTTACATGGGGAAAATATATTCAAGCACCCTGAGTTTTATGCCTGCTTATTAGTTGTCTACACTGATAACAAGTAAGAGAACAAGAGAGAAGACAGATGGTTTGTGGAGCTTTGCTGACTTCCTAAATGGCTCTATTGCAGTTACTCTGGCCTCGGCCTCCCTATGAGGGCTGGGATGGCAGTGTAGGTAGAAGTGCCTCTGATAATTCAGATGACTCTGAAAGAGTAAAGACCAGGGATTCCTCACCCTGCTGTTTGATACACCCATATGAAGATCCATCATTGACTCTAATACAGAATTTGTCCTTGTCAAAGGCACATGGCCATAGGGCAACTTGAACTTTAGATATTTAAATATTTTAAATAAGAGTTAAAGGATATAAGCAGTTGCAGAAAGGAAAATATTAGTTAGTTAATTTGCAATCATTTGAAGACAAATTACTCAGTTTTTTAGTTATCTGTAGTTTAGCCTTTTCTCATTCTTTCTTCTGTTTATCTTTTGACCTCTTTGTTGCTTTTTCATCCCTTTAGCAATAGGCAGAATAAAAAAGAGGAAATGAAATTCCTTTGCTTTTAGTAGTTATTGTAAAAGGTGTACGTGTATGTGTGCATGCGTGTGTGAGTGTGTGTGTGTCTATCCCTGTATTTGTGTAGGTGGGGGGAGATTGAAACTCTTTTCTAAAATAAAAACATGCCTTTTGTGTAGGAGGCATTCAGTACCTGTGTAACTTGAGGCAAGTGACTTAATATATCTGAACCCTAGTTTCTTTATTGGCAAAGGGAGTCATATGTCTCTATACCCATCTCTCAGAATTCTTGACATAATTTTTACAAATAACAATTTATGCAAAAATACTTTGTAGATTTTAATGTTCTGTTGAAATATATACATATATTTTATTTTTATGTTTATAACTTTTTTCTTTCTTCTTTAAAGAAAAATATATGACTCCCAGCTTATCTATAGAAGTACAATAGACATATTCCTGTAATATCATTTGTGACTTTTTAAAAAGCCAACCTACTAGGCATAGTGGTACATACCTCTAGTCTTAACTACTTGGGAGGCTGAAGTAGGAGGATCTATTGAGCCCAGGAGTTTGAAGCTGCAGTGTGCTATGATCACATACTGTAATCCAGCCTGGATGACAGAGTGAGCCCTGTCCCACAAAAAAACGCCAAAACAAATAAAAAAAAACCAAACAGCCATTACCCGCCCGCCCCCCCCCCCCAAAATCTGATTGTTAAAAATATGCTATGTTGGCCAGGCTCAGTGACCCAGCCTGTAATCCCAGCACTTTGAGAGGCCGAAACAAGTGGACTGCCTGGGCCTGTGGGTTCGAGACCAGCCTGGGCAACTTGGCGAGACCTTGTCTCCACAATAAATAAAAAATGAGCCGGGTGTGGTAGTGCCTGCCTGTAGTTCCAGCTATTTGGAAGGCTGAGGTGGAAGAATCCCCAGAGCCAGCAGGTCGACACTGGGGTGGCTGTGAGTGTGCCACTGCATTCCAGCCTGGGCGACAGAGTGAGACTCCAACTCAAAAAAAAAAAAAAAAAAATGCTATGTTAAAGCTTAAAGTTAAAAAAAAAAGATGCACTTTGAGAAGGCTATTTAAAGGAACCGTATAGTGAACACCTTTGTAAAGCAAGGAACACAGAGCTGGGGAGTCACAAATGCCTGGATCCTAGTCCATATCCTGTGACTAATTGGCTTTTTAATCCAGTCTTATAGCAGATCTCTCTTTGGCTTAGTTTTCTCATTTGAAAATGTGGAGAACAATTTCTATTGTGCCATAGAAGTGCTGTGATGTAATTATTATTATTCTTTTACTAACATGATTTATACTTACTTATCTTAGTTTTTCTGTGAATCCAGATTTCCACATGCTTTCTATTACATCCACTTAAGGCATATATTCAATTCTATTTTGGGGAAAGGACTGAGATATTGTCTTCTACTGTAACTACACAATCTTTGCAAAATCCTTTTTAACAATTTCAGAGGAATAAAGAGTAGTACATTTAGTTATGCAGTTTATGCCGTCGTTCCATTAGAAGCTAAGTGATGGGGTGAGGATACAGTGACATCAGTTGTTAAGGCCTGTACATTATTCATTCAACATCTGCTGTTGGTTCTTTTTTCCCAATGGGGGAATAAATTACAACACATCATCACATTTTTCATGCTTTGTGTTTAAGCATTTAAAAGTCATTTATTGTATTATTAATATTATTTTATTTCTGCTTGTTTGGCAGCCCCTGAAGTTATCAATGCCCACGACTATAGCCAGCAGTGTGACATTTGGAGCATAGGTGTCATAATGTACATTTTGTAAGTAGCTTGCTAAATGTACACTTTAAAATGAATGGATAGTCTCCTACAGTAGAATGATATAGGTTTTATATTAAAACTAAATAATATATATATTTTAAAGTGTTTTTAAAAGCCAATTGGGAAGTCATTCTAAAAGCTCTCTTATTAGTTGTCAGGTACATCCCTTAGGTATTTTTTAATACTGTAAATTTATAACTTTCAGCTTTGCTTTTCATTGATCTATAACTGCAACAATCCACCATATGATCTGAGCAAAATGAAAAATTTTCCTTAACGCCCTCCTGATCCCTTGCTACAAACCACAAGCTTCTTTGTGTTTTCTCTTGAGATTTACTCAGAGCATATCAGGTACAGGAAGGCACAGCAATCTGACACTAGATCTACCCCTATAGACAGGGCATAGGTGATGAGTGGGCACTAACTAGGTGCAGGTTCATTTGGAAGCTGGGAGTATTCTGTAATTCCCAATCCTCTTAATGCTACTGAAGCCTCACTCATCCTTGCTCTTCTTTCTCTCTCACTCTCAAGATTCATGATTCTCGTGTCCTGTTCATTTTTTCCTTTGAAGTATCCTTACCTATTCTTTGATTTCTCTTCACCTACATAATTTCTCCATATGATCCCTTTTCTAGAACATTACAGGATCTTTTTTTTTTTTTTTTTGAATTGGAGTCTCACTCGGTCGCCCAGACTGGAGTGCAGTGGTTGCTTCCGGCCACCGCAGCCTCGCCTGCTGGGCTCTGGTGATCCTTCCGCCTCAGCCTTCCGAGTAGCCAGAATTACAGGCATGTGCTACCACGCCTGGCTGATTTTTTGATTTATTGTAGAGATGAGGTCTTGCTGCCCAGGCGGGTCTCGAACCCGCGGGCTCAGGCAATCCACTCACCTCAGCCTCCCAAAGGCGCAGGATTACAGGCTGAGCCACCGAGCCCGGCTCATTACAGGATCTTTATGACTATTCTCCCTGCCTCTGATCACCCTCCCCAGTTTTTCCTTCATGCTGCTATCAAGGTTATCCTTCTAAAGAACAGGACCAAATCTGATCGTACTACTTTCCTGATTAAAAATCTCTGACAATTATGTTTTACTATAGAAAAATATTAGAGCATCTTGTCATGGCATGGTATGGCGTAGCACATCTTTTGTGACCTGATTCCAGCATGCCTTTCCAATTTTGGGCTGGATGTGTGTTCCCATGCACCTGATGTGGTGATTCAAGGCCACTCTTCATTACTCAAACACCCTCTACACTGCATGCCTCAGGGGTGTATGTGGGCATGTGTGTGTTTGTTTTCTTCTCTGTCAGCTTCTCCCCTGGGTGGACCCCGCTCAAACATTAAAGACTTCTGTTTCCCTAACTCCTGTCCTACCCCATTATAGCAGAGTTACTACATTTATTATGTATATACTTTTCCCACTCTGCAGAGGATTTAAAGCAGCATACAAGAATGCATGCAAAACAGTAATGTTGAAAGGAAAATATAACAAAATAGGAATATTTAACTGGGAAGGTTTGCTCATGTGTAAATTTGATAGAATTAATTGTTCACTTTTATGTGTTCTCATAATACTTTCTAAAACTAGGTTACAATGTTGTAATATTATGAATATCATATCGGTTTTCCTTGTTCTAAATTCCATGAAGGACAGAGATCTTATTCATCTTTGCATTCCTGATATTTACTACAATAGTAAGCACGTATTGAGTGCTCAATATGTTTGTTAAATTGAATTAAAGTGAATTGGCTAAGAGGTGTTCTGAAAAGTTAGTGACCATTGTTCTGCCTCTCGGTGAATATGAACATTTTTATTTTGATGCAACATTAGTTTTATGGTCACATTGAAGATTTCAGTATGCACTACCTCTTCTAGATCGTTTCTAAATATTGACATCACAGTAGTTACGTTTCCACAGTTCTGTGAAATGGAATGCACACGCAGTAGAAACTGGATGATGTGATTGTGGATGTAACTCAGCTGGTCAACACAGATCATTGCTTAGATTACATAAAGTATAAGTGTATATGCAAAGTTTTTGATCATTGCTTTGTGTTGATTAGAATTACAGTGCAAAAGTTATGAGCCTTAGTCTTTAATTAAAATACAACTATTTAAAATTAGTCTTTTATACTCTCAAGACTTTCTGGATAACAAAAGTCAAAACATAATATGTATAATCTAATTTGACACAATTCATGAGATGTTTGCCACCTCCTTAGTTTGAATTTGGTGTTAAGGAAAATGAGTGTATTACGTATCTTAAAAATCTTTATCTTTCTTAAAGATATAATTTATAATTTTAATTTTTCTGCTTTAGAGCATGCCTGTATATAATTATGTGATGTCTTCTTTTCTCTACAGTAGAGTTACTTAGTTAATCAGTGCTTATTCATTAATCTGTCTGAGCCCAGTGGTGTTATACATAATTTCCTTCACAAGAGCACAAATATATTACCTTCTCCAGAGAGGTTATTTTCTTGTTTATCAATTACCTCTGATTCATCTTTGCTTAATTGGACATTGATAACACGTCTCAAGGTGAAATTAAATAAATATTCCTCATGGTTACTATCTTTTGCTGTTTTGATTCCTATGAATGCAACAGAAAATAATAGGAAGACTTTAAAAGACATTTTTCATGTCTCAGATTCCCTTTTCTGGATGTGCAGAAAATTGCTGCAATAAGTAATAAAATTTCGTATGCTGCTGATTGACCAACCATTAGATATATTTTTGTGTAAGTAAAATTGCAAAGGACAGAAAAAAGTGGAATTTTTAAAATGTAGCCCTTGAGCTATATAGTGGCTATAGCCCTTATGCTAGTCAGGCAATGTAGGGGCAGCTAAGAAATTGGTGGTTGTGCACATCACTGGTTGACAACAAACTCAAAGAACTATGCTTTTGCCGGCCTGCATTTGTTGTAATAGATAGTAATTGTCCATAAGGCCATTTTTCTGGGTCTTTTGTTTTTTATGGTTTTTTTTAAAATTGCATTTTTAAACCAAACAATGGAAAGGCAAGTGAGATGAGAAAGAGGAGGGTCAGAATGAGCTAGAGAAATAAAAAGTGTTGAAATAAGTGGTTGCAGAACACTTTGGTAAATACTATTCTCTGAAAAGCTCTGTTATCTGACCTAGTCGATAACTCCTAGGATGAAAGCAACTTTTTTTTTTTCCTGGAAAAGTCATCATTGTCATTAATATCACAAAAATATTTATCAAATTTTGATGTATTTAGAAAATGTTCATGTATCAGACTTTTAGAAACTTAAAGAAAAATATAACTAAAGAAAATCAGTAAAAATGTAACTGCTAAAAGATTTAGAGATTATTATACTTATGTACAGAATAGATCTGAAATTTAGTAAGTACAATGGAATTTGCCATTTTGTTGTAATGGCATACATTTTATTCTTTCAGTAAGAAAGTGGAAAAATATAGTCCTGAGAGTTGAAGAATAGATGTACAGAGTTGCTTCTGTGGTGAGTCTAGTTTCAGCTTCAGCTTCAGCTTCAGCCTGGTTGTCATTGGGCAGATCTGGTTATTGTCTACAGGATTGCCCTCTGATGTTGGGGCTGACTGTAATGATAATGCCTAACATTTGTGAGGATGTATTAGGAAGAAATGAACTCAACTTTTAAGTGAGTTCTTGTCGTTTTGGCCTAGATCACCTGTTGAAGCAAGAGTTTTATAGGCTTGCCATGTTTTGTTAAATGATTTTAGAGATGCATTGTTCCTGTATTACAGAATATGCAAACAAACCTATGTTTACTTATACACACTGCTCATGGTGTTCTGATGTTGGTCATCATCATGCATACTCAGCTTTCACACTGAAGTATTAAATCCTCATCTGATTTTCCACATCCAAACCATCTTCAGTGTGCATACAATTTTTGAAGAGTTGTGTCGATTTTAATGACTTTTGTTTTTGACTCAGTCTATAGAAATTCCCAGGGTTATTCTTGTTTTTTTTTTTATTGTTACTGACATTTGTATAGTATTTTACCATGGATTAAACTCTTACATGATTGTTAGACTGTAGTAACTCTTATTAGACTCTGATAACTCATTGTATTTGCATTATGTACCTGAAGGCATTACCTTACCATTGCTCACACCAGAGTGTTCTCTCCTATAATAGCTGCCGCTACTATTGAACATTTGAACTTCCTTTCTGTATTTTAACCCCATTTAAGCTTAGCATTTCCCCACCTGGAAGAGTTTTGGGTCATTTGCAAATCTGGAGGTTTCGATGCATATATGTGTACTTCCTCTACCAGGTTATTTCTCTCAATGTTGAGACAGGAGCCAGCACCTATCTTGGTAAACTCCACTACTGCTTCCATTTCTACATCCAGAGAGCTACCCACCTCTTCCTATTCTATTACCACAACTTACAAGTCCCATGGAAACTTAATTTTTAATAGGCTTCTTTTGATTATTTTTTAAAAGTTTAAACCAAGTGATTGCCTTTATCATAGATTGTGTGGAGAACTACCCTTTTTGGCAAGCTCAGAAGAGAAACTTTTTGAGTTAATAAGAAAAGGAGAACTACATTTTGAAAATCCAGTCTGGGATTCCATAAGCAATTGTGGTAATTATAGATGTGTTATTATTAATATTTACTAAAGCTAATATGAGTAATATAAGAACATTGGCCAGTAATTCAAATATATTAAATCTCTGTTTAATCATGTTTTACTTTTGTAAATAAACATCATTTACCTGTGGAAATAGCAATATCTTTGCTGTGATTGTTCATAGTCAAAACTTTCACAAAAATAGAAAATACATAGTAAAAATTAAAGAGTAAATTTCTGATAGTCTAGCTAATTTTTACTATAGACCATTAAACTATGTAATCCAGGAAATAAAACTTTGCTTTAGACCTTACATTTTATTTATTAGGCATTTATACTGATGATATTTATTGTATACTTGGCATCTTTTTTCCATGTTATACAGACCTAATCCTAAATAAATTGAAAAATGTGTGATATCAGTTAGAGCTAAGATAGATAAGATTTTCAGGATGTTTCTTTATTTGCAGCTAAAAGTGTTTTAAAACAACTTATGAAAGTAGATCCAGCTCACAGAATCACAGCTAAGGAGCTGCTAGATAACCAGTGGTTAACGGTATGTTACAGTATACTTTTTTTTTAAAATTTCTGACATATTACCACTGCTCATTTCATTTTGCCTGGTAGCTTTGTGTATGGTTGTCTTAAAACAGTCAATTAGTTTCATCTTCTGACAAGTTAAAAAAATTGTCTTGACAAATTTCTGAGATGGGCATTTTCGGACTGTTACAACTGTCGCCACAGTTGTTTATATGTATTTATAGAAGTTTATATGATCTTTGCTTTGCTCAGTGTCAGGAAGGTATCATGTCCAATGGAATAGAGCTGAGAAGTGTCCATTATTAAAGCTGTGGAATATTGAAGCAATCTGTATAACTCAGTGATGCTAAAGCCCTGGAACCATTCACCTCTCTTTCAACTCTTTGGGAACAGGAAGTCTTTGGAGACACAGAAAGGCCAAGCTCTCCAAATAGTGACTGTTACCTGGTTTGAAATATTAGGTAGTTGTTTATTTACATATTGTTTTTCATCATTAGATTAAATGCTTCAACCACAGACACTGTTGTCTTACTGATCTTTGTATCCCTGCATACAGAACATTGCCTGGTCACAACAGGAACTTTGGAAGTGGCTGCTACTTATCTCTTAATATTTATTCTCTTTTTTCTCTGTGGTAATAAGGATCCTGACTTCTAGTTGGAAACATCCAGTTAAAAGACTTTATTCCCTACTCTGGTTTGCTAGGTATCATGATGGTTAGTGAGTGGAAGTGGGTACGATTTCTGGGAAATGTCCTCAAACAGAGAGGGTATGGCATTCCCCATTTCCTTCCTCTTTTCTAGTGACCAGAATGCAGATGTGGTGGCTGGAGTTTCAGCAACCATATTAAACCATAAAATGGGAATGGCTGAGTAACAAGATGCAAGGAACCAAGGTTGTAGCTCACAGAGCTGTCATGCCAACCCTTCACTGTCCACCTCCAGAATTTTCTATGTAAGAAAGAAACAAATTTCTGTCATCTTTAAGGCACTCTAAAATATGCAGCTGAATCTAATCTTGATTAATACAATACTCAATTAACAATCACTGAATGAGTGAATGATTCAGTAAACGAATGGGTGTGTAGGTATCTCAGAAAATGTCTAAGAACTGAGACTGGAGATGACTGGAGACACGTGGGAATATCACTAAGAAAGATTCATCTGTGAAAAAAATTACAGATCTATTATTTTCTAGACAGTTAGGTACTGGGGACACATGATATAATTACATTTGAAATGTAAACTAGCATATGATTATATTCTTAAAAGATCACTTTGGTGGGGAATGGCTTGGAAATAGGATATTATATAAACACTGAAGTAGTGTGTTGAGAGATGATAGTGGCTTGGGTAGGGATAGCAATAGAGATGAAAGGAAATACAGGTGAGACTCATTTTAGAGGTTTAATTGATAGGATTTGGTGATAGATTAGAAGAGGAGGATATGGAAGGAATCAAGGATGACATCTAGATTTTGCTTTAACAAAATGATTGGATAGTGGTGTATTTACTGAGATATGGAAGACTGTGGGAGAAATCAATTTCTGGGGCAAGGGTGGTGAATCAAGAGTTCTGTAGTGGATATGATAAGTTTGCTATGCCTAGGTGGCATCCAACTGGAGATATCAAATAAATCATTGAATACATGAGTCTGAAACTGGAGAAGTCTGAGCTGGAGATACAAATTTGAGAATCTTGTATACAGATGCCACGTGAAGCCATTGGACTAAAGAGATAAATTAGGAAGAAAATACAGATAGAAGAGGCTCCAGCAATATGCCTTTTAGAAGAAACCCAGATAAGTTTAGATACCATAAATTTATAGTGCTATCACTCCTCTTAAGTTCTTTAATATTTTTTTGGCAATTTCCAATCATTTATTTGAATAGCATTTTTTTCTTTAGGGGCTAAAAAAACAGTCTTCACTCAAGACTGGATTATGCTTGCCCTCTTCTATGAATGTGTTGATCTCTTAAAGGATTCTATACAATCATTATTTCTGGCCTAAAGTAATTGTGCAAATGAGTTAGCAGCTAGATTATTGCAAGACTGTACTGAGTAGATTTATAGTACAGCAAAATAAACTGTAAAACAGATGGTGTGCCTTAGAAATTTATCTCTTTTCAGCATCATGCAACATTCTGGTTTGGCCATTTAATTATTTGTTTTCTAATTAGTAAAACTTTATTCCTGGCTTTGGTCATTTTTCTAGAAGTCTCCATTTTTGAGCCTCTGTAACATTTGTCTTTATGAAGTCTTTGCCAAATGGATAAAGAAGTGACAGATATTGTGTACTATATCAGACTATCTTAAGGCGTTCAGTGTATGAAATTTAGAATACTGGCATTTTACAAACTTCTGAAAGGCAAAAACTCTTTTCTTCTTAACCACTTGAAGTCTTACTTTCTATAATTCATGTCCTCTATTTGCAATAACCTAAAGAAAACATGATAGTTCTCTCAGTGCTTTGCTGCTTTATAACCAGAACTTATTTTTTGCAATACCTAACACATAGTAAGTAACATTTTTTTCCCCCAAAGAGCTTTATTGGATAAAAAGTTTCTATGGTTTAGCCTGTGTATTGTGCATTTTGAAATGTGATAAATATCTGAAGAGCATTCTGAGAAAAATAATTGTTATTTCTCTATGTGCTCACTTTCTTAAGTGAGCGGAATTTCAAATAAGCACGTATGCATTGTTTCCTGATTTTAAAACTCAAAGGTTAGATGTAAAGAAAAACGGCCAAAAAATGACTTTTCTGCAAAGGAAGAGTTTAAAGATAACTCCCATGGCCAGAAGCATGCCTATTATCTCTTGTATTTGTTTCTTCCTTTTCCTTCTTTTTAAGAAATTTTTTATTTTAAAGATGTGGGGTACAATTAAGGGTTAGGTATACAAATGTTTATTATGCAGGTACCCTTGTTGATGATGTGTGCCCTCCTCCTGGCAGTCTCTCACTACTGCCAATCCCGTCCTCCCCTTCCACTGGCAGTTTCCCACTACTGCCAATCCCTTTCTTATGGTATAACGATAGTTATAGGTCTGCTTATGAGTGAGAACATGAGATACTCAGTTCTTTGTTTCTGTGATAGATCATTCAGTATTATAGCCTCTAAGTTCATCCAAGTTGCTGCAAAGTTGATAATTTTGTCCTTCTTTATGACTGTGTAGTATTCTATTGTATATTTGTACCACATTTTTTAATGCAGACCTCTTTTGATAGGCAGCACAGTTGGTTCCATGTTTTTGCTATTGTGAATAATGCTGCCATAAACATGTGAGTGCAGGTATCTTTTTAATAGAGTGATTTGAGTTTCTTGGGGTATATTTCTAGAAGGGGGATTGCTGGGATCCTATGGGAGGTCGATTTTTCGATCTTTTAAGAATCACCAAACTGTTTTCCACAGAGGTTGTACTAGTTTACACTCTTACCAACGGTGTAAAAGTGTTCTCTTTTCCCTGCATCCTTTTCAGCATCTGCTGTTTTTTGAGTTATTGATGATGGCCATCCTGACTGGAGCTAGGTAGTATCTCAGTGTGGTTTTAATTTGCATTTCTTTGATGACTAGTGAGGCTGAAAATTTTTTCATGTGTCTGTTGATTGCTCATATGTCTTCTTTTGAGAAGTGTCTATTCATATTTTTTGCCCACTTTGTAATGGGGTTGTTTGTTTTTTTCTTTTTGGCACATTTGAGTTCCTTGTAGATCCTAGATGTTAGGCCTTTGTCAGATATACAGTTGGCAAATATTTTTTCCCAGTCTGTGGGCTGTCTCCTCGCTCTCTTGATGGTTTCTTTGGCTTTGTAGAAGCTTGTCAGTTTGATGAGGTCCCACTTGTCTTCCTTATCTCTTATGGCATGGGCACTTGGCGTTTTGCACAGGAGCTGGTTGCCAGTTCCAATTTCCTGAGTATCTCCTGCGTTTTCTAAGGTTCTTGTAGTTTGAGGTTTTGTATTTAGGTCTTTGATCCATTTAGAGTTGATTTTTGTGTGTGGTGATAGGTAAGGGTCTTGTTTTAATCTTCTGCATTTGATTAGCCAGTTTTCCCAACACTATTTGCTGAATAGGTTCTCCTCTCCCCAGTGGTTGATGGTGGAGGCTTTGTCAAAGAAGAGTTGGCTGAAAAATTGAGGTTTTGCTTCTGGAATCTCTATCCTATTCCATTGGTCTATATGCCCGTTCTTATACCAATTCCAGGCTGTTTTGATTATTGTAGCCTTATAATAAAGTTTAAAGTCTGGGAATATGATGCTTCCTGCTTTGGTTTTGTTTTTGTGTGTGTGTGTGTGTGTGTTTTTCTCCTGAGGACTTTTTTTTTTTTTGAGTTGGAGTCTTCCTCTG
>NW_007240595.1:1115577-1124177 GCF_000164805.1 Carlito syrichta
CACCTGCTGGGCTTTGGCGATCCTTCCACCTCAGCCTTCCAAGTAGCTGGAACTACAGGTACGCGCTACCACGCCCGGCTAATTTTTGATTTATTGTAGAGATGAGGTCTCGCCAAGTTGCCCAGGCAGGTCTCGAACCCTTGGGCTCAGGCAATCCACTTACCTCAGCCTCCCAAAGCGCGGGATTACAGGATGAGCCACCGAGGCCGGCCTGAGGATTGTTTTGACTATCTGTGGTCATTTATGTTTTCATATGAATTCCTGTATTGTCATTTCTAGGTCTGAGAAGAATGCCGCTGGTAATTTAATGGGTATTGCGTTAAATCTATAGATTGCCTTGGGTAGGATTGATACCTTAACAATGTTAATTCTTCCAATCCATGAGCATGGAATCGTTTTCCATTTGTTTATGTCATCTTTGATTTCTTTGAGCAGTGTTTTGTAGTTTTCGTTGTAAAGGTCTTTCACTTCTCTGGTCAGGAAGATGCCAAGATATTTCATTTTTTGTGTGTGTGGTTATTGTGAATGGGATTGTGCTTTTTATTTGAGTTTCTGTTTGTTTATTGTTGTGTATAGGAATGTGACCGTCGTTTGCACATTTATTTTATACCCTGAGACTTTGGCAAAGTCTTTTATCAGTGCAAGGAGGTTTTTGGCAGATTCTCTTGAGTTTTTGAGCCAATTTGTCTGCAAAGAGGGATAACTTAGCTTCCTCTTTTCCTATTTGAATGCTCCTGATTTCCTTTTCTTGTCTGATTGCTCTAGCTAGGACTTCCAATACTATGTTGAATAGGAGGGGTGAGTAACAACCCAGGAAATCAACTATTTCATAGGAAAACTACCTACAAAAAAAAAAAAAAGAAGCCCTGGACCAGACAGTTTTCCAGCAGAATTCTACAAAACATACAAGGAGGATCTGATACCAATTATATTGAAAGTATTCCAGGCAATTGAGAAAGACAGAATTCTCCCCAAGTCATTTTATGAAGCTAACATCACACTGGGTAAAGATCCAATGAAAAAAAGAGAACTACAGGCCAATATCCTTAATGAACATAGATGCAAAAGTTCTCAACAGGATTCTAGCAAATTGGATCCAACAACACATCTCAAAAATCATTCACCCATAACCAAGTAGGCTTCATCTCCAGGATGTACGGCTAGTTCAACATCCGCAATGTCATAAACATAATTAAATACATCAACAGATGTAAAAACAAAAGCCACATGATTATATCATTAGACGGAAAAAGCTTTTGATAAAATCCAGGATCCCTTCTTAATAAAAACCCTCGAACATCTAGGCATAGATGCAACATACCTCAAAATAGTAAGAGCCATCTACAAGAAACCCACAGCCAATATACTGCTAAACAGACAGAAATTGGAACTATTTCCCCTGAAAACCAGAATAAGGATGCCATTTTTTCCTTTTTACTGACAACTCTAGCTCAAGACATAATTACTTCTTATTGGATACCTGCAGTGGTCTATTGGTATTCCTTCAAGTCCTCTGGTGACAGCTAATACCCAAAATTTACATTTTTAACAAGTTTCCCAGATATTTCTTATGTCTACTTATTTTTCAAAACCACTACTATAAGTTAAGCAAATCCTTTTTCTGTCATGGTTTGACCAAAGGTAGTTCCCAGTTTTGAACCTTATTGGTATTATTAATAAATTAAGTAATTCCTTTAACACATTTTTTGTGTGGCTACCGTGTACCAGGCCCTGTGCTAGGTAATAAAATATAGCTAAAGACATATGAGACATGGTCTCTGACATAAGGAACTTACAATCTAGTAAGGAAAACATGCTATGTATGAGATATGATACAAAGAAGAAAATGGTAAATAACATAAGAAATTGCCAAATGAACAGAGGTACAGAGGCAAGCAAATGTGAAATCAGAAAGTTGAATTTGACTGGCTGACAAGATACTTGAAGAAAAGACATGGGAAATGATACTAGAAAAGGAAAGAAAATTGTGAGTGGGTTTGAATCCCAGGTTAAAGAATTTGAACTTCATTCCATGAGTAGTCAAGAATGATCGTATGCTCATTGCAATTCATCAGTCTTACAAGGTGGCTTATTTTAGATGGGACAATAGTCATTTACATTTCTATATTGATTTTAGCAAGCGTCTTTTGATTTTAATCTGCCAGGCACTATAAGGACACAAAGTTGAATAAAATATACTCCCTCCCCCTGAATAATTTGCTACAAGTTACAGTGTGTGCTTTGCTTTATAGTCACAACTTTGCAAAGATACTTTGTAATCAAGATGTAGGTTCTAATTTCAGGATAGTCTTTCTGAATGTGTGAATGGGACCCTTGTTCATTAAGTTACATATTGTTATTCAGGTTTTGATCATTTGTTTTTAACCTTTAGCCTTAACATATACACTCTATATAAGAGGATAGAAATTTTCTGATGCCTAACTAATTGCTGACTATTATGTTCTTCTTCTGTATATTTTCATCCTAAATGTGTTAAGACCCTTACTTTGTTTTACTATATATAGTTATTCTTAAATTCTAAATTATCTTATGTATATGAATGAACTATTGAGTCTCTAATAAAGCTTTTAATAAAAATTATGTTAGGAAAAAATTCATGAACCGGGACACTCGGGGATTTATTCAGTATTCAATTATTGATATATATACCCAATAATTCAACATGTATTTGTTGAGTTACTGCTACGTGCTGTGGAGAACATGAGGATCAGTCTGACACAGGCCCTGCCTACAGGTTGCCCACAGTAAAGGGTTTAACACAGAAACACAGGATGAGAATGATAAATCCACAAGGATGTAAATTAATATTAGTACTACCACTAAATTTCCAAAAAGAGAGCTATTATTATTCCCTTTAGGGATTATAAAAAGTACTTAAAGGTCAAGGTAGTATGTGATATAACTCCAAAAGAAGGGGTAAAATAGAAATTAATGTAGGAGTCAGGGGAAGAAGGAGGGAAATTCTAGATGGAAATAACTTTACAAAGGCATAGAGAAAAAAATATGATATATATTCAGAGAATAGTTGATAGTTCTCTTTTTCTGGAAAGAGAAAAAAGAGGTATAAAAAGCATGTAAGGGAATAGTGGAAAATTAGCAGAAAAGGCAAGTTAGAGCTGTTTTGTCCTAGATCTTGACTTTATATTTTATTCATTTGGTACTGAATTAATGCCAAAAGGCACAGAAGTGCCATGATCACAGCTATGCTTGTGGAGTTGTCCCTCCAACCCTTGCAGGGTGACGTGAGTGGACTTGGACGGGGTCTGTGGGCTAGAGAGAGTGGCTAGATTCTGAGGGAAGAACTCTTATTCTGATGGAGTATTTTGCCTGAGATAATTTGAGGCTGGAAGAGCCCTAGGAATAAACTGGAGTTGAAGGTCTTGAGGGAACCATACACACAGGTCATGGCTAAGGGATAGAAGTAGGGAGATGAACTAAGAGACAGTAACTAAATGGAAACAGGATGGGCTTGAGAGCAGATTAAGAACAAGTAGAAAGTGTCTGAGGCTCTTCATAGGTAAATTCTATCAGTTAATGGACTGATGGCTGTGTTGCTGGTGGGACAGAGAGAACTCCAGAAAGAGTTTCTGGCAACAGTGCATGGTGTGGTTTCCATGGTGGAGAGCAGAAGTTGGAGAACTATCATAAACATTGATAATTAAAAATAAAACTAATATTGCCTTTTTACCCATATAGGACATCCATCTTATCAATTAAAAAAAATTTATGAACAAGTTCTTCTTTACAGAAACTTGATTATTCTTCTCTTGGAATTTGCATTTCAGATGAGAGCTGGTGTGTTCAGGGTAGTATGACTGTAGCCTTTGTATTTCTATTCTGCTACTTCCATAAAATTTTATCCTAAAATTATATATACATATATTTTTGCTTAAAAGGATTTTATTAATCACCTTATCATTTGTCTTAGTTTGTAAAAAAAAAAAGTTTAAATTTATATTTAAAATTTTGTTTGTATTTTCTGTGACCCTAAGGCTCTATAATGTCTAAAAGTTGTTCAGGAGTGACTTATTGTGATTATTATTAGTACATAATTGATTACAAGAACACAATTATAATTTTTTTTTCCAGTCAACATTTATTGAGTCCTCACTAAATGCCAGATATGTGCTAAAGTGGTCTGCACCCTTTATCGCATTTAATTCTCACAATGACTCCCTTGGGTGGTTAAGCTCAGTTTGACAGGTCCTTCAAATATAAAGGTCATTACACCTTTATTATTCTTTATTTTTTATTATGGTTTTGTGGGGTACAGTTAAGGGTTAGGTGTACAATTACGTTGCATTCAGGCACCCTGTTGATAAGAGGTGTTTCCCCATCCCCAGACAGATATTTGCTATGATTAATCCCACGCCCCCCCATAGTTTCCCAGTACCGTCAGTCATTTTCTTATAGTATTACATTGAATGTTCAAGGTCCATTATATGAGTGAGAACACGTGGTACTCGGATTTTTGTTTCTGTGAGAGGTCACTCAGTATTATAGACTCTAGTTCCATCCAGGTTGCTGCGAAATTCATGATTTTGTTCTTTTTTATGGCTGCGTAGTATTCCATCGTGTATATGTACCACATTTTTTTAATCCAGTCCTCTTTTGATGGGCAGCATGGTTGTTTCCAGGTTCTTGCTATTGTGAACAATGCTGCGATAAACATATGTGTGCAGGTATCTTTTTTATAGAGTGATTTGAGTTCTTCAGGGTATATTCCCAGTAGCAGGATTGCGGGGTCATATGGGAGGTTGATATTTAGAGCTTTTAGGAATCGCCACACTGCTTTCCACAGAGGTTGCACTAGTTTACACTCCCACCAACAGTGTAGAAGTGTTCCCTTTTCGCCACACACCTCTCCCGCAGCTGTTATTTTTTGAGTTGTTGATAGCTGCCATTCTGACTGGAGTTAGGTGGTATCTCAGTGTGGTTTTGATTTGCATCTCCCTGATGATTAGTAAGGTTGAACATTTCTTCATGTGTTTGTTGGCTGCTCGGATGTCTTCTTTTGTGAAGTGTCTGTTCATATCTTTTGGCCCATTTTATAATGGGGTTGTTTGTTTTTTTCTTTTCAGCACGTTTGAGTTCCTTGTAGATCCAGGATGTTAAGCCTCTGTCAGACCTGGTGTTGGCAAATACTTTACCCAGTCTGTAGGCTGTCTCCATGCTCTCTTGATGGTTTCTTTGGCCTTGCAGAAGCTTGTCAGTTAAATAAGGTCCCACTTGTCTATCTTCTCTCTTATGACCTGTGGGTTTCGGGTTTTGTTTAGGTATTGGATGCCAGTTCCGATTTCCATGAGGGTATTTCCTTCATTTTCTAAGGTTCTTATGGTTTGAGTTTTTACATTTAGGTCTCTGATCCCTTTGGAGTTAACCTTTGTGCATGGAGATAGATAGGGGTCCTGTTTCAATCTTCTGCATGTGGTCAGCCAGTTTTCCCAGCACCATATACTGAATAGGTTCTCCTCTCCCCAGTGGTAGGTGGTGGAGGCCTTGTCGAAGATGAGTTGGTTGAGAAATTGAGGTTTTGCTTCTGGAATCTCAATTCTATTCCATTGATCTATATGCCTGTTCCTATGCCAATACCAAGCTGTTTTGATGATTGTAGCTTTATAGTAAAGTTTGAAGTCTGGTAATGTGATACCACCTGCTTTGTTTTTTTTGCTGAGGATTGTTCGGGCTATTCTTGGACATTTGTGTTTCCATATGAATTCCTGTGTTGTCTTTTCTAGGTCTGAGAAGAATGTTGCTGGTAATTTGATGGGTATTGCATTGAATTTGTAGATTGCCTTAGGTAAGATGGACATCTTCACAATGTTGATTCTTCCAATCCATGAGCATGAGATATTTTTCCACTTGTTTGTGTCATCTTTGATTTCTTTGAGCAGTGTTTTGTAATTTTCATTGTAAAGATCTTTCACGTCTCTGGTTAGGAAAATGCCAAGGTATTTCATTTTTTTGGTGGCTATTGTGAATGGAATTGTGTTTTTTATTTGGGTTTCTATTTGTTTATTATTGGTGTAGAGAAATGTGATTGTCTTTTGTACATTTATTTTGTATCCTGAGACTTTGCTAAAGGTCTTTATCAGTGTAAGGAGGTTTTTGACAGATTCTCTTGGGTTTTCAAGGTACACAATCATATCATCTGCAAAGAGAGAAAACTTGACTTCCTCTTTTCCTATTTGGATACCCCTGATTGCCTCCTCTTCTCTGATTGCTTGAGCCAGGAATTCCAATACTATGTTGAACAGGAAGGGTGAGAGTGGGCATCCTTGTCTTGTTCCAGTTTTCAGGGGAAATGGTTCCAATTTTTGTCCATTTAGGAGTATGCTGGCTGTGGGTTTCTCGTAGATGGCTTTTACTATTTTGAGGTATGTTCCCCGTATGCCTAGATGCTCAAGGGTTTTTATCAAGAAGGGGTGCTGGATTTTATCAAAAGCTTTTTCTGCATCTAATGATATAATCATGTGGTTTTTGTTTTGACATCTGTTGATGTCTTTAATTACATTTATGGTTTTATGAATGTTGAACCACCCTTGTATCCCAGGAATGAAGCCTACTTGATCATGATGGATGATTTTTGAGATGTATTGCTGAATTCGGTTTGCAAGGATCTTGTTGAGAGTTTTGGCATCTATATTCATCAAAGATATTGGCCTGTAGTTCTCTTTCTTTGTTGGATCTTTACCTGGCTTGGGTATCAATGTGATGTTGGCTTCGTAAAATGATTTGGGGAGAGTTCCATCTTTTTCAATCACCTGGAATACCTTTCAGTAGGATTGGTATCAGCTCCTCCTTAAATGTCTTGTAGAATTCTGCTGGAAAGCCATCTGGGCCAGGGCTTTTTTTTGTAGGTAGTTTTCTTATTACGTAGTTGATTTCCTTGATTGTTATTGGTCTATTTAGGATCTCAATTTCTTCTTGTTCCAATCTAGGTAGGTTGTGTGATGTCAGAAAGTCCTCCATTTCCTTAAGGTTTTCAAGTTTGTTTCCATACAAGTGTACGTAGTAGTCTCTAATGATCTTTTGTATTTCTTCAGGGTCAGATGTGACTTCATCTTTTGTGTTTCTGATTGTGCTTATTTGATTTTTTTCTCATTTTTTCTTGGTCAGTCTAGCTAGGGGACCATCAATCTTGTTTATCCTTTTGAAGAACCAGTTTTTTGTTTCATTGATTTTTTTGTATTATCTTTTTGTCCTCTATGTCTTGGATTTGGGCTTTTATTTTGGTTATCTGGATTCTTTGACTGAAATTAGGGTTTTTGTGGTCTTGCTTTTCCAGCTTTTTAGGTGGCTTGTTAGATTGTTAATTTGTGTTCCTTCTATTTTCTTCATGTGTGTTTGTAGGGATATAAATTCCCCTCTTACTATAGCTTTCAAGGCGTCCCAGAGATTTTGGTAAGATGTTTCTTCATTTTCATTTGTTTCCAGGTATCTTTTGATCTCTGTTTTGATTTCATCATTGACCCAGGAGTAGTTGAGCATCATGCTGTTAGTGTCCATGTCTTTGGTCCTTTTAAATTTGCTATGCTTGATTTATGGCCAATTACATGGTCAGTCTTAGAATACGTTCCATGCGGTGATGAGTAGATTGTATATTCTGTGGTCTTTGGATGGAGTGTTCTGTAGGTATCAATTAAGTCCATTTGGTCCAAAGTCACATTGAGGTTCCGGATCTCCTTGCTGATTTTTTGTCCCGATGATCTGTCTAGGGTTGTGAGTGGGGTATTAAAGTCCCCAGTTATGATGGTGTTAGAGGCAATATCTTTCTTTAGTTTTCCTAGAAGTTGCTTTATGAAAGTTGGCGCACCTATGTTGGGTGCATATATGTTTAGGATAGATATTTCTTGTTGAGGGATTGAACCTTTTATCATTATGAAGTGGCCTTCTGTATCTTTTTTGATTTTTAATAACTTGAAGGGTGTTTTGTCTGAAATTAAGATTGCTACTCCTCCTTTCTTTTGTATTCCGTTCGCCTGAAAGTTTGTTTCCCATCCTCTTACTTTGAGTCTGTGGGTGTCCTTTCTAGTGAGGTGAGTCTCTTGAAGGCAATAGATTGTTGCCTGATGATATTTTATCCATTTTGCCATTCTATGTCTTTTCAGTGGTGCATTTAGTCCATTCACATTTAGGCTAATAATTGAAATGCAAGAGTTGATCCCTATCATAAGGTTCTTACAGAGTTGTTCTTGTTTGTTTGTTGTCTTTCTTTGGGTTCTTGAGTTGGCTCATGTGTGTTTTTAATCTTTTGCCTGTACTCTTGTGAAGACTGTTGTTGTTCTTTTTTCTTTTTCTTCTGTGTTCAGTACTTTCTTAAGTGTTTCTTGTAGAGGTGGTCTGGTGGCAGCATAGGTTCTTAGGGATTGGATATCTGGAAAAGATTTCAATTCTCCCTCACTAATGAAGCTTAGTTAGGCTGGGTAGGTTATTCTTGGTTGAAATTGTTTATCTTTTAGAACTTTGAAGATAGGGCTCCAGGGTCTCCTAGCCTGAAGGGTTTCTGTGGATAAATCTGCTGCTATTCTAATTGGTCTTCCCTGGTAGGTAGTCCGGCCTTTTTCTCTTGCTGCCTT
>NW_007240596.1:0-478 GCF_000164805.1 Carlito syrichta
AACCCTTCTTGGCCTGGCCCTGCTGACTGGCCTGTCTGTTCACACATCTTTCCTCACAACGTATGAAATCTGGTTAGCCCAGCATGCCCTCCTTTCCTTGGCTTGCACCATCACTGTGGGCTCAGCTGTCATCTTCTCCAGTTGAGAAGGGCTCATTTTCTCCATATTTGCACAGCACCCTGTGCTGCATGCTTCCCTCTGGCTACTGTTATCAGCATAAAATTTAAACTCTTCACAATGCCCCGTCTCCACCTGCTTCCTAGGTCGTAGTCTTCAGCCTCAGGCACACAGGCCTTCCCTCCGTGCCTGAAATGCTCTCGGACCCTCTGCATTTTCTGTTCCCTCTGTCTGGTACACTCCTGCAATCTTTCCTAAACCAAGGTGTAATGTGTCCCTGGTCTGTCACTCTCTTGACTTTAATTTTCTCAAATGTAGCTCTTGGTATCTCAAACTAATATGGGAGTCTGTTGAGGGTGTT
>NW_007240597.1:0-2606 GCF_000164805.1 Carlito syrichta
CCATTCACATTCAGACTAATTATTGAAATGTGAGAGTTCATCCCTATCATAGAGTTCTTATGGAGTTGTTGTTCTTCCACTTGGTTCTTTTTTGTCTTTATTTTTGTTTTGGGGTTGGTTCATGTATATTTTATTCTTTTCCCTGTACTTTTTTGAAGAACATTGTTCTTTTTTCCTTTTCTTCTGTGTTTAGTACTTTCTTAAGTGTTTCATGTAGAGGTGGTTTGGTAGCAGCATAAATTCTTAGGGATTGGATATCTGGGAAAGATTTTAATTCTCCCTCGCTGATGAAGCTTAGCTTGGCTGGGTAAGTTATTCTTGGTTGAAATTGTTTATCTTTTTAGATAGGGCTCCAAGCTCTCCTAGTCTGTAGGCTTTCTGTAGATAAATCTGCTGCTATTCTGATTGGTCTTCCATGGCAGGTGATCTGGCCTTTTTCTCTTGCTGCCTTTAGGATTTTTTTCTTTTATGCCTGCTTTGTTTAGGCAAATATTATGTGTCTAGGAGTTGGTCTTCTCATTTGTTGTCTTGCAGGTCTTCTCTGAATCTCTTGTGTTTGCATTTTTGCATCACTGATTAGATAAGGGAAGTTTTCTTGAATGATCTCATGGAAAGTTTGTTCTAGTGTGGACTCTGTCTCTCTTTCTGCCTCAGGTATGCCAATTACTCTTAGGTTTAGTCTCTTGAAGTAATCGCTCATCTCTTGAAGGTTTTGTTCTGCCTTTTTGAGCTTGTTTTCTGTGTTTTTAAGAGTTTGGGTTAGTTCTATATTTTGGTCCTCAAGCTCTGAGATTCTTTCTTCTGCTTGGGTAATTCTGCTTTCCATGCTTATCAGTTTGTTATTTATTTCATTCACAGTATTCTTTATTACTGTTATCTCAGATATCAACTCCTTCCTAATTTCTTATTGGGTCTCTTCTATCCTTTTTAATCTCTCCATTATTGTCTTGATGTCAATGTTTGTAGTTTGAGACCCTTCATTCTGGGGGCTGTTCATTGCTTGCATTCCGAAGTCAATTTCTCAGTGTCTGCCTTCCCGGGGGTCTGGGAGAGACCCATACTCTTCTTTTGGTTTTTTTTCATTTTTGTAGATTTTTCTCTCTCTCCCCCTTCCCTCCCCTTCTTTAATTCTGTTTTTGGAGGAAGGTGGGGTTGCTTTTATTTCTCTTCTGCTATATCCTGTTCTTCCTTATGAGGGTCTTCTGGCTTTGCTCACTTTTGAGGTTGGAGTATAGGTTGCAATCTGTACTTTTTGCAGTTTTGAGGTTTAATTGAGAGGGAATCTGTGGTTCAGAGTGTATATGCTGATTCTGGCATCCACAAACAGGTGTATGAGCTCACTGAAACCTATTTCCCTCTGCCTTACAATCTCTCCGTTCAGCAGTATGTAGTCTTGGTTCCCTTTTTCCAGGAACTCCTCACCCACTTTCCTGGATGAATGTGGCTCTTTCCTTCTCTCGATGGATGTAGTCTTAACTGACCTTCCTCAGTGATGTGATGTGATGAGTGACTGATGCTAGTATGTGATTGCTGTCCCAGACACAGCCCTCCTCTGTGATGGATGATCCAGTGACTGACCTTCATCTATAATGTATGCCCCAGGGATTGGGGGACTGGTCCTATTCTGTGATGGGATCCCAGTGACTGGTATTCCTCAATAATTTGTGTCCCAGTGACTAGCCCACTTCTGTGATGGGTTTCCCTATGACTGACTGTCCTCAAAAACATGTGCTGCAGTGACTCTCCCTCTTCTGTGATATGTGTCTTAGTGACTGGCCCTCATCTGTGATGGGAAACCTAGTGATTGGTACTCCTTTATTATGGGTCTCCAGTGACTCCCCTTCTCAGAGTTGTATGATCAACAACTTGCCTTCCTCTGTGATGGGTGAACCAGTGAATGACCCTTTCTGTGATAAATGTCCCAGTGACTGGCCCTTCTCTTTGATGAGTGTTTCAGTGGCTAGCCCTCCTCTGTGCTAGGTACCTGAGTGACTGGGTGTTCTTTGTGATGTGTGCCCAGAAGAACAGTCATTATCTGTTATGAGTGTCCCAACTTTGCCTCCTCTTAATGTGTTCCCTGTTACTGGTTCTTCTCTGTGATACATACCTCTGTTACTGGCTCTCCACTCTGATAGGTGCCTTAATGAGCAGTTTCCTGATGACTGTACCACCTCTTTGAGGGGTTTTCTGATGACTAACCATCATCTACAATGGATGCTTTATAAACTACTTCTTCTCTGTGATAGTTTCCCCAGTGACTGTTTCTCTTCTGTGATGAATGTCCCTGTTATTAACCCTCCACTGTGATAGTTTTCCTAGTTTCTGGAACTCCTCCATATTGGTTGTTCCCATTTCTAGCCCTCTTCTGTGATGGTTGCTCCAATGAATGGTCCTCCTCCATAATCAGTGCCAAAGCTGCTGCACTTCTATATTATGAGTGCCCTGTTGGGAGCCGGCCATGGAGGCCTACCTGAGCATTAGGGATCCAGACAGGCTGCAGACCTTGAGACCACCAGGCTGGTTCAGGAGCTGAAGGCCCATTCCCCCCTCTTTTCTTTGTTGTTTAGCATTACCCACTGGCAGGGATTTTGATGATCTAAGCATGA
>NW_007240597.1:3139-3688 GCF_000164805.1 Carlito syrichta
AGGAATTAGAAACTTTTATAGAAATTAAGATAGATACATAGGATTTTAGAATAGCCATTCTGTTAAGAGATCATAATCAATTGTTCTTGGAAGTGACCCAGCGTGATCTTTGGACTGGGCCACATTCTTTAGGAACTGGTCTGACCTATATTTAAGAATTTTTTATAGTACAGGTAAAGTTAGCACAGAATAGAAAGGTATTAGGATTTAAGTCAGTTATTAGGTGGTGGGTATGCATAAGTTTTAGAAGTTATTGATTATTAGGATTTTATGGTATTAAAACTGTTGTATTGCTTTTGAGTAACATAAACCAAGCATAAGGAACAGTGAGATAATTTTGGATTATCCTTCCTCATGCTTGGGGAAAACGCCTGGTGGGCGGGGATGCCCCCGACCCACCCGGCTTTGTGTTCATGTAAAACTCTTGTGATTTGATTAAGATTGTCCTTTCTCATGCTAAGAAAAACGCCTGATGGGTGAGGACGCCCTCCACCCACTTGGCTTTGTGTTCACGTGAAAGTCTTGTGATTTGATTGGGATTGTCCTTCC
>NW_007240598.1:0-425 GCF_000164805.1 Carlito syrichta
GTGTTCATGTAAAACTCTTGTGATTTGATTAAGATTGTCCTTTCTCATGCTAAGAAAAACCCCTGGTGGGTGAGGACGCCCACCACCCACTTGGCTTTGTGTTCACGTGAAAGTCTTGTGATTTGATTGGGATTGTCCTTCCTCATGCTTATGGAAACGCCTGGTGGGTGAGGAACGCCCCCCACCTACCTGGCTTTGTGTTCACGTGAAAGTCTTGCGATTTAACATGTGAAAGTTTGAGACAAAAGACTCACAGTTGGTCCCAATAAACGGCTTCTGCTCATTTCACTGAACAGTTGTCCACTTTGTTTCTTTTTCTTTATATCTATCCCTCCATCTTTCTTTCAATATCTATCCCTACTACAGAATTGGCTTCAGCACTAGACAGAGTCTAGTCTCTTTCTTTCTCCTTATTTCTCCAAAAT
>NW_007240599.1:0-372 GCF_000164805.1 Carlito syrichta
GAAGAAACATCTTCCCAAAATCTCTGGGATGCCTTGAAAGCAGTTATCAGAGGAGAATTTATATCTCTGTGAGCACACATCAAGAAAATAGAAAGATCAGAAGTCGAGAGCCTAACAAATCCCTTAAGGGAACAGGAAAGAGAAGACCACCAAACCCCAACTTTAGCAGAAGAATCCAAATCTCAAAAATAAGAGCCCAAATATGGGACATAGAAGACAAAAATATCATAAAAATCATCAACAAAACTAAAAGCTGGTTCTTTGAAAGAATTAACAAGATTGATGGAACCCAGGCGAGAATAACTAAGAAAAAGAGAAAAAGTTCAAATAAACCCAAGCAGAAATACAAAAGATCAAATCACAAGTGTCCCC
>NW_007240600.1:0-398 GCF_000164805.1 Carlito syrichta
CAAATAGTAAGTGCCATCTACAACAAACCCACAACTAACATACTGCTAAATAGACAGAAGGTGGAAACATTTCCCATGAAAACTGTAGCAAGACAAGGTTGTCCACTCTCACCCCTCTTGTTCAAGATTGTGTTGGAAGTCCTAGCTTGGGCAATTAGAATAGAGAAAGAAATCAGGGGTATCCAAATAGGAAAAGATGAAGTAAATTTATCACTCTTTGATGATAATATGATCCTATACCTTGAAAATTCAAGAGAATCTGTCAAAAACCTGCTTGTACTGATAAAGGACTGTGGCAAAGTCTCAGGGTTCAAAATAAATGTGCAAAACACCGTTGCATTCCTATACACCAACAACAAGTAGACAGAGACCATAATAAAAAGCACAATTCCATTCAC
>NW_007240601.1:0-6546 GCF_000164805.1 Carlito syrichta
ACTGTTTTAACTAGTTGGTAGTCGAGATAACAGGCTGACTTAACTTATTGGTTAACGAGTTAGCTAGGTGACTTAACTTGTTGGCTGATGAGTCGACTGACTAGTTAGCTGATTTAATACATTGGCTGAGTACTCGGCCGACTTGTTTGCTGGCATAAAAAGTTGGCTGAAACCAGGCTCGGTGGCTCAGCCTGTAATCCCTTGCCTTTGGGAAACTGAGGTGAGTGGATTGCCTGAGCCCACGGGTTCGAGACCTGCCTGGGCAGCAAAACCTCATCTCTACAATACATCAAAAAATCAGCCGGGCATGGTAACGCACGCCTGTATTTCTGGCTACTCAGAAGGCTGAGGTGGAAGGATCTCCAGAACCCAGCAGGGAGGCTGCGGTGACCGGGAGCGGCCACTGCACTCCAGTCTGGGCGACAGAATGAGACTCCAACTCAAAAAAAAATTGACCAAATAGTTGGCCGACAATTTAGCTGGGTTAAATAGTTGACTGACAAGTGGGCCACTCGTTAGCTAGGCAAACTAGTTGGTGTATTAAGTTTCTGGTCTAACTAGTCATCCTACTAGTTAGCTGACCTAAATAGTTGGCTGACTAGTTAGCTGACATAAATTGTCAACTGACAAGTTGGCCCACTAGTCGGCCAATTGGGTAGCTAACTTAACTAGTTGGACAGCTAGTTGGCCGACCAGTGACCTGACTTAATTAGTCAGCAGGCGAGTGAGCCCACAGGTTAGCTGACTTAACTAGTCAACTGGTGAGTGAGCCGACTTGTCAGCTGAATTAATTACTTCCCCGGTGAGTGAGATGATTGGTCAACTGATTTAACTAGTCGGTAGATAGGCGAGTTGACTGGTCAACTGACTTTCCTAGTTGGCCAGCATGTGAGATGACTGGTCAGCTGAATTTAGTTGGCTGCTGAGTGAGCCAACTGTTCAGACTTAACTAGTCGGCCGGTGAGTGAGCCTCCCAGTAAACTGACTTAACTAGTCTGCCGGCTAGTGCCTTAAATATCCAGCTGGAGACTGAGGCAAACTTTGAGCTGACTTAATCAGTTGGCTGGCGAGCAAGCCGACTAGTTCTCTAACCTGATGAACTGTGAGCAAGTCGACAAGTTAGTTGAGCTGTTGGCTGGCAAGTGAGCCAACTAGTTTGCTAACCAGCTGGCAGGAGTGCGAGCCGAATATTTAGCTGACCAGCTAGCTGAGTTGCTAGGCAACTAGTTAGCCATGTAACTAGTTGGTATGCTATCTGACGTAACTAGATAGCTTTCTAGCTAGTTGGCTATCTAGCTGACATAAATTGCTAGCAAAAAAGCTATCCAGCTGTCTAGCAAGCTGACTTAACTAAGTACCTCACTGGCTAGTTAGTTGGCTAGTTGACTTTATTATCTAGCTGACTAGCTAGTTGACTAGCTAGTTTACTTATCTAGCAATTTGACAAGCAACATGACTAACTAGCTGACTTAACTAGATAGCTGAATAGTTAGATGAAACGTTAGCTGACTTAACTAGCTAGCTAGCTAGCTAGCTAACTTAACTAGATGACTAGCTAGTTGACTGGCTAGGTAGCTAGCCAGCTGACTTAACTAGCTAGCTACCTTGTTGCCTAGCTGGCTAGGAAGCCTGGCTAACTAGATAGTGGAGTGTCCACCTGGCTACAAAGCCCGCTCCAATAGCCAGCCATCTGGCTGGACAGTGGGATAGAAACCTGGCTTAACTAGCCAGCCACCCTGGTGTTCATCTATCTAGCAAGCCAGCTTAATTATCTGGCCACCTACCTTACCAGCCTGTTAACCAGCCCTCTGAACATGCCACCCACCAAGCTAGCCAGCTGGCTAGCCAGCTGAATTAACTGATATCTTAATTTGAAAGTGATCTGGCTAGCAAGCTTGCTTAACTAGCTGACCAGTCGGCTAGCCAGCTCACTTAACTAGCTGACTTAACTAGCTAGTCAGCAGGCTAGCCAGCTGACTCAATTAGCTAGCTACCTACCTAGACAGGTGACTAGTCAGCTGACATAACTAGGTGACATAACCAGCTAGATAGCTGGCTAGTCAGGTGAATTAACTATGCAGTTATCTAGCTAGCCAGTTGGCTTGCCACTTGAATTAACTAGCTCACATATCCAGGTAGCCAGCTGGCTACGAAGTGGACTCAACTAGCTGACATAACTAATTAGCCTGCTGGCTAGCCAGCTGACTTAACTTGCTGACATCTCTAGATAGCCAGGTGGCTAGCCAGCTGACTTAACTTGCTAGGAACCGATGTATACCACTGACTTGCATGCTGAATTAACTACCTAGCTACCTAGCTAAGCAGCTGACTAGCGAGCTGACTTAACTAGGTGACTTAACTAGCTAGCCAGCTGGTTAGTCAGCTGACTTAACTAGTTAGCTCCCAAGATAGAGAGCTGGCTAGCCAGCTGACTTAACTCAGCAGACTCAACTAGCTAGCCAGCTGACTTATCTATCTGATTTAACTAGCTAGCCAGCAGGCTGGCCAGCTGAATTAAATAGCTGACTTAACCAGCTAGCCAGCTGACTAGCCAACTGAATTAACTAGCTAGCTACCTATGTAGCCAGCTGGAAATCCAGATGAATTAACTAGCTGACTTAACTAGCTAGCCAACTGGCTAGCCAGCTGAATTAACTAGCTTGGTACCTACCTATCCCGGTGGCTAGCCAACTGACTTAACTTGTTGACTTAAGTAGCTAGCAAGCTGGCAAAAATTAACTGACTTTACTAGTTAGCCAGCTGGCTACACAGCTGACTTAACTAGCTCTTCACCTAACTAGCTAGCTGGCTAGTCAACAAATTAAACTAGCTGACTTTATTTGCTAGCCAACTGACTAGCCAACTGACTTAAGCTTGCTACTTAGCTAGCCAGCTGGCTAGCCAGCTGACTTAACTAGCTGACTTATATAGCTAGCCTTCTAGCTAGACAGTTGAATTAAGTAGCTTGCTATATAGCTAGCCAGCTGGTTAGCTTGCTGACTTTAATAGGTGAATTATCTAGCTAGCCAGCTTATTAGACAGCTGATTTAAGTTGCAAGCTACCTAGCTAGTCAGCTGGATATCCTGGTGACTTAACTAGGTGGCTTAACTAACTAGCCAGCGGGCAAGACAGCAGACTTAACTATGTAGCTACCTAGCTACCCAGCTGTCTAGCCAGCTAACTTCATATCCACTGGATTGCCAACTGACTTAAATACCTAGCTACCTACCTAACCAGCTGGCTTGTGAACTGACTTAACTAGGTTACTTAACTAGCTAGCTAACTAGCTAGCCAACTGAGTTAAATAGCTAGGTACCCAGCTAGGCAGCTGGCTAGCCTGCTGACTTAGCTCGCTGACTTAACTAACTAGTAAGCTGACTTTACTGGCTGACTTAACCAGCTAGTTAGCTCTCTATCTGAATTAACCAGCTAGCCAGGTGGCTTGTCAACTGACTTAACTACCTCGCTACTTAGCAAGCCAGTTCGCCAGCCAGGTGATTTTGTTAGCTGAATCAACTAGATAGCTACCTAGCAAGATAACTGATTTAATAGTTGGCTAACCAGCTAGCTACTTAACTACCAGCTGATTTAAACCGTTAGGTAACTAGTTAGCTATCTAGCTTAAAAACTAGCTTAAATACTTTGCTGTCTAGCTAGCTAGCTGATTTAACCAACTAGATAACTAGTTAGCTTACTCGTTATCTAACGTGCAAGCTAGCTGACTTAATCATCCGACTTAACTCCTTAGCTAATGAGCTTCCTAAGTGGCTCAAGCAGCTGACTTAACCCATTAGCTAACCAGTTAGCAAGCTGACACAGGCAGCTGACTTAACTTTTTAGCTCACTTGCTAGCTAACCTACTCAACCAGCTGTCCCAACCCGTTTGATAACTAGTTAGTTAGATGACAACCAGCTAACTTAACCAGTTAATTAACTAGGTAACTACCTGACTCAACCTGGTGTATTAAACTGTTAGCTAACTTGCTAGCTAGCTGTCTTAATCAGCTGACTTAATTAGAGAGCTGACTTAACTAGATGAATTAGGAAGGTGACTTAACTACTTAGGTAGCTGACTTAATTGGCCGACTTAACTAGTTATCTATTTGACTTAAATACCTGAATTAAATAGTTAGCTAACTATTTAACTAGCTGAATAACTAGCTGACATAACTAATTAGCAAACTATTTAGGTAGCAGATTAAAGTAGCTGACTTATATATTTAGTTAACTAGTGAGCTAGCTAACTTAGCTAGCTGACTTAGCTAGCTAACTGGTTAGCTAGCTGACTTAGGTAGCTGACTTAACTAGTTGGCTAACGAGATAACTAACTGACGAGTTGGTTAACGAGTTAGCTACCTGTTTTAACTAGTGGGGAATCTAGTTAACTATCTCACTTAACTAGTTTTTTAACGGGTTAGCTAGGTCACTTAACTTGTGGGTTGATGAGTTGGCAGAATAGTTAGCTGTTTTAACATATTGGCTGACTACACAGCCAAATTGTTGCCTCCCTTAACAATTTGGCCTACTAGTTGGCAGACTAGTTAGCTGGGTTAGATAGTTGACTGACTAGTTTGCCCACTAGTCAGCTCTGTTAACTTGTTGGATGGCTGGTGGATGGACCTAACTAGTCGGGCAATTAGTAGGCAGATTACTTAGATAGCCTAACTTCTCGGCGACTATTAGCTGAGCTACCTTTTTGGCTGACAAGTTGGCAGACTATTCGGCCAATAGGTTAGCTGACTTAACTGGTTGGCTGGCTAGGCAGCCGACTGGTTAGCTGATTTAACTAGTTGGCTGGCGAGGGAGCTGACAGGTGAGCTGATTTAACTCATTTTCCAGTGTTTGATCTCACAGGTCAGCTGACATAACTTGTCACCAGGTGAGTGAGACGACTCGTCAGCTGACTTAACTATACGACTGGCGAGTGAACTGACTGGTCAGCTGACTTTAGTCAACTGACTATTGAGCTGACTGGTCAGAGGACTTAACTAGTTGGCCGGCCAGTGAGCCAACAAGTGAGTGGAATTAACTAGTCGACCAAAGAGTGAGGAAACAGGCGAGTCACCTTAACTATTCAGCTGACATGTGAGCCGAAAGGTGAGATGACTTAACTAGTCGGCTGGAGAGTAAGCAGACTAGCTAGCTAACCTGTTGTCCGGTGAGAGAGCCAACAAGTTAGTTGACCTGTTGGCTGGCGACGGAGCCAACTAGTTTGCTGACTGGTTGTCAGGCAAGGGAGCCGACTAGTTAGCTGAGGTGATGGAAAGGGAGCGATCCCACTAGATAGATGACCTGCTAGCTGAGTTTCTAGCCGACTAGTTAGCTAAGTAACTAGCTGATTTGCTAGCTAACATACCTAGTTAGCAGATTAGCTAGCTGGCCATCTAGCTGACATAACTTGATACCTAACAAGATATCTAGCTGTCTAGATTGCTGACTTAACTAGCTAGATTACTGGCTAGTTAGCTAGATAGCTGACTTAACTATCTAATCGACAAGCTAGCTAGCTGATTAGCAAGTTGACTAGCTAGCTGACATAACTAGCTAACTGATTAGTTAGCTGTCATGCTAGCTGACTTAGCTAGCTAGCTGGATTGCTAGCTGACTTAAGTAGCTGACTAGCAAGTTGGCTAGATATCTGCCTAGCCAGCTAACTTAACTAGCTACACTGCTAGTGATCTGGCTTAACTAGATATCTGCCTGGCTGGTTATCTGGCTAGGGAGCCAGCTAGCCAGCTAGCAGGCTGGCAACCTGGCTAGCCAACTGCCCTAATTAGTCGCATAGCCAGCTGGCTTAAATAGCCAAGCACCCTGCTGATCTGGCGGCTAGCCAGCTGGCTTAACTAGCTAACCACCTACCTAACAAGCCTGTTAACCAACCAGCTTAACTTGCCAATGACCTAGATAGCCAGCCGACTAACTCGCTGACTTAATTAGCAGACTTAACTAGATAGCCATCCGGCTGGCCAGCTGGCTTAACTAGCTAGCCACCAGCTAGCCAGTTTTCTAGCCAGCTCACTTAACTCACTGACTTATCTAGGTAGCCAGCAGGCTAGCCAGCTGACTCAATTAGCTAGCTACATAACTAGCCAGTTGGCTAGTCAGCTGAATTTACTAGCTGATTTAACAAGGTAATGAGCTGGCTAGTCAGCTGACTAAAGTAGGGAGCTACCTAGCTAGCCAGTTGGTTAGCCACTTGAATTAATTAGCTGACTTAACCAGCTAGCCAGCTGGTTAGCCCGCTGACTCAACTAGCTGACATAACAATTTAGCCAACTGAGTAGCGAACTGAAATAACTAGCTGAGAACACTAGTTAGCCTGGTGGCTAGCCAGCTGACATACCAATCTAGAAACCTAGCTAGCCAGTTGGGAATCAAGATCAATTAAGTAGCTGACTTAAATAACTAGCCAGCTGGTTAGCCAACTGACTTAACTAGTTTGCTACCTAGCTAGTCAGCTGGGAAGCCAGTTGACTTATCTTGTTGACTAAAATAGCTGGCCTGCTTGCTAGTCAGCTGAATTTATTAGCTTGCTAGATAGCTAG
>NW_007240602.1:0-777 GCF_000164805.1 Carlito syrichta
TAGCTCAGCTAATTAGTCGCCGAGAAGTTAGGCTATCTATTGTAATCTGCCTACTAATTGCCCGACTAGTTAGGTCCATCCACCAGCCATCCAACAAGTTAACAGAGCTGACTAGTGGGCAAACTAGTCAGTCAACTATCTAACCCAGCTAACTAGTCTGCCAACTAGTAGGCCAAATTGTTAAGGGAGGCAACAATTTGGCTGTGTAGTCAGCCAATATGTTAAAACAGCTAACTATTCTGCCAACTCATCAACCCACAAGTTAAGTGACCTAGCTAACCCGTTAAAAAACTAGTTAAGTGAGATAGTTAACTAGATTCCCCACTAGTTAAAACAGGTAGCTAACTCGTTAACCAACTCGTCAGTTAGTTATCTCGTTAGCCAACTAGTTAAGTCAGCTACCTAAGTCAGCTAGCTAGCTCACTAGTTAACTAAATATATAAGTCAGCTACTTTAATCTGCTACCTAAATAGTTTGCTAATTAGTTATGTCAGCTAGTTATTCAGCTAGTTAAATAGTTAGCTAACTATTTAATTCAGGTATTTAAGTCAAATAGATAACTAGTTAAGTCGGCCAATTAAGTCAGCTACCTAAGTAATTAAGTCATCTTCCTAATTCATCTAGTTAAGTCAGCTCTCTAATTAAGTCAGCTGATTAAGACAGCTAGCTAGCAAGTTAGCTAACAGTTTATACACCAGGTTGAGTCAGGTAGTTACCTAGTTAATTACTGGGTTAAGTTAGCTGGGTTGTCATTCTAACTAACTAGTTATCAAACGG
>NW_007240603.1:0-599 GCF_000164805.1 Carlito syrichta
AATGGAATGAAATGGAAGGAAATTAGAATGGAAAGCAGTGGCATAAAATGGAAGGGTATGGAATGCAGTAGAATGGAGGGGAATAGAGTGGAATGTAGAGGAATGGAATAGAAAGAGATTGGAGTGGAATGGAAAGAGATTGGAGTGGAATGGAATAGAATAGAGACTAATGGAATGGAATGAAGAGGAAGGGAATGGAATGGAATGGAATCAAGAGGAATGGGGTGGAATGGAATTTAATCGCATAGAATTTAATGGAAGGGAATGGAAAGAAATAGAGGATTGTAATGGAGAGAAATGGAATGCAATAGAAAGGAATGGAATGGAGAGGATTAGAATGGGTAGGAGTGGAATGGAGAGAAATGGAAAGGCTTGTAGAGGAATGGAATGGAATGAATAGATTGGAATGGAATGGAGAGTATTGGAATGGAGAAGAATTGAATGGAATGGAGTGGAATGGAATGGAATAGAGAGCAAAGTAATGGATTCGAATGGAATGGAATGGAGAGGAATGGAATGTAGACGATTGGAATGCATTAGAACGGAGAGGAATGGATTACACTTGAATGGAATGGAATGGAATGGAGAGAAATGGATTA
>NW_007240604.1:0-561 GCF_000164805.1 Carlito syrichta
AATGGAATGGAATGGAATTGAAAGGAAAAGAATGGAATGGAGTTGTGAGAAATGGATTGGAATGGAGAGGAATGGAATAGAATGGAGATAAATGCAGTGGTATGTAAAGGAATGGAATTGAATGTAATGGCAAGGAAAGAAAAGGAGAGGAATGGAATTTAAAGGTATGGAGAGGAATGGAATGGAATGGAGAGGATTCGAATGGATCGAATGGAATCGAATTATGTCGAATCAAATGGTAAAATGGAATGGAATGGAGAGGATTAGAATTGAATGGAATGGAGAGGAATGGAATAGAATGGAGATAAATACAATGGAATGGAAAGGAATGGAATTGAATGGAATGGAAAGGAAAGAAAAGGAGAGGAATGGAATTTAAAGGTATGGAGAAGAATGGAATGGAATGCAATGGAATGGAGAGGAACAGAAGGGATTGGAAACGAATGTAATGGAGAGATTTGGGATGAAATGGAATGGAAAAAAATGGAATGGAATGGAGAAGAATTGAAATGAATTGAATGGAATGCAATGGAATGGAATGGAGAGGAATGGAACGAAGAG
>NW_007240605.1:0-371 GCF_000164805.1 Carlito syrichta
TGCGAACCGCTCTTCCGATCTAGCTTGTTAAGTCAGCTAATTAATTCAAGTGACTAGTCAATTGGCTAGCTAGGTCACTTTCTAGATTAGTCAGCTGACTAGCCAGCTGGATACCTGGTTAAGTCAGCTGGTTAAGTCAGCTGGCTAGCCACCTGGCTAGGTAGTTAGATAGCTAATTAAGTCAGCTGGCTAGCCGGATGGCCACCTAGTTAAGTCAGTGAGTTAAGTGAGCTGGCTATACAGATGGCTAGCTAAGTGGATAGCTATTTAAGTCAGTTAGTTAGCTGACTGGCTACAGATGGATAGCTATTTAAGTCAGTTAGTTAGCTGACTGGCTAGCTAGGTGGCTGGCAAGTTCAACCGGCTGGCTA
>NW_007240606.1:0-594 GCF_000164805.1 Carlito syrichta
TAGATAGTTAAGTCAGTTATCCAGCTCACTTGCCAGTTAGCTAGCTAGTTAAGTCAGCTAACTAGACAGATAGAGAGCTATTTTGGCATCCAGTTATGGCAGATAGATAGCCAGCTAGCTAGTCAGCTAGCTAGTTAATTCAGCCAGCAAATCAGCTAGTTACTCAGTTAACTAGTCAGCTCGAAACTCAGCTAGCTGGTCATCTAACCAGTGGAATCACTCGCTTTCTATCTGATCAGCTAACTAGTCAACTCCCTTGCCTGCCAACCATTCAGCAAACCAGTCGGCTCACTCACCAGCCAACAGGTAAACTAATTTGTTGGCTCTCCCATGGGCCAACAGCTTAGCTAGCTAGTCGGCTTTCTCTCCAGCTGAATAGTTAAGTTGGCTCAACAGGCGGCTCGCTCGCCAGCTGACTAGTTAAGGCAGCTTGCCTTTGCCTCACTTGTTGGTTAACTAGTTAAGTCGGCTCACTGATTGGCTCACTGGCCAGCCTACTAGTTAAGTCCTCAGAACAGTCGGCTCACTTGCAAGTCGACTAAAGTCAACTGAACTGTCAGTTCACTCGCCAGCCTAATAGTTAAGTCAGCTGAC
>NW_007240607.1:0-348 GCF_000164805.1 Carlito syrichta
CTATTAAGCAAGCTGTCTAAACAGCTGGCTATCTAGTTAAGTCACCTAGTTAAGTCAGCCTTCTAGCCAGCAGGCTAACTGTATATCAAGCTAATTAATACAATTGAAGAGCAAGCAGGCAAGCTATTTAAGTCAGTTAGTTAAGTCAGCTGGCTTGCCAGCCTGCTATCTATGTAGTGAACTAGTTGAGTCATTTGGCTACCCAGGTGGCTAGCTATTTAAGTCAGCTAGTTAATTCATCTGGCTTCCCAGCTGGCTAGCTACATAGCTAGCTAGTTATGTCAGCTGTCTAGCCACCAGTCTAGCTAGTGTTGTCAGCTAGTTATGTCAGCTCACTAGCCAGCTGGC
>NW_007240608.1:0-3707 GCF_000164805.1 Carlito syrichta
TTCAGTCAGTTAAGTCAGCCGGCTAGCCACCTGCCTAGCTGGGTAGCTAGCTAGCTAAGTCAGCTGACTAGCTAGCTGGCTAGCTGGTTAAGTCACCTGGTTAGTTCAGATCGCTGGCCAGGTGGTTAGCTAGAAAGCTAGGGAGTTAAGTCAGCTGGCAGGCAAGCAGGTTATGTAGTTAGCTAACTAGTTAAATCAGCTGGCTATCCAGCTGGCAAAGTAGGCAACTAGACAGTTATGTAAGCCTGCTAGCCAGATGGCTGGTTAGCTAAGTAACCTATTTAAGTCAGCTGGCTAGACAGCTAGTTAGTTGTGAAGCTAGCTTGTTTTGTCAGATGTCCAGCCAGTTGGCTAGTAGTTAAGTAACCTAGTTAAGTCAGCTGGCTATTCAGCTGGCTAGCTTGGTAGCTAGCTAGTTATGTCAGCTGTCCAGACAGCTGTCCAGTCACGTAGTAAAGTCAGCTGGCTAGCCAGCTTGTTAGCTAGGTAGCTTTCTATTAAGCAAGCTGTCTAAACAGCTGGCTATCTAGTTAAGTCACCTAGTTAAGTCAACCATCTAGCCAGCAGGCTAACTATATATCAAACTAATTAATACAATTGAAGAGCAAGCAGGCAAGCTATTTAAGTCAGTTAGTTAAGTCAGCTGGCTTGCCAGCCTGCTATCTATGTATTGAACTAGTTGAGTCAGTTGGCTACCCAGCTGGCTAGCTATTTAAGTCAGCTAGTTAATTCATCTGGCTTCCCAGCTGGCTAGCTAGGTAGCTAGCTAGTTAAGTCAGCCGGCTAGCTACCAGGCTAGCTAGTGTTGTCAGCTAGTTATGTCAGCTCACTTGCCAGCTGGCTAAATTGTTATGTCAGCTAGTTGAGACAGCTGGTTAACCAGCTGGCTAGATGATTAGGTTAGCTAATTCATCAAATGGCTAGGCACCTGGCTAGCTAGGTAGCTTGCTACTTTAGTCAGCTGACTAGTCACCTGGCTACCTGGTTAAGTCAGGTAGTTAAGTCACCTGGCTAGCCTACTGACTCGTTAGGTAGCTAGTTAATTAAGTCAGCTGGTTAGCTGGCTGGATATACTAGTTAAGTCAGTGAGATAAGTGAGCTGGCTAGACAACTAGCTAGCTAGGTGGCTAGCTAATTAAGCCAGCTGGCTAGCTGGATGACTATCTAGTTAAGTCTGCTAGTTAAGTCAGCTAGTTAGCAGACTGGCTAGCTAGGTGGCTGGCAAGTTAAGCCGGCTGGTTAGCAGGATTGTCAGGTCGGTGTCTAGCTAGTTAATCCGACGAGCTATCTGGTGACCAGCACTGTGGCTGGCTAGTTAAGTCGGCTCTCTATTTGACTGTCTAGCCAGCAGCCTGCCTAATGAAGCCAGCTGGCTATCCACAGCCAGAAAGTCAGCCAGGTAGCTAGCTAGTTAAGCCAGATGGGTAGCAGTGTAGCCAAATATTTGGATAGCTAGTTAAGTCAGCTGGCTAGCCAGCTATCCAGCCAACTTGCTAGTCAGCTACTTAAGTCAGTTAGCTATCCAGCTAGCTAGTTAAGTCAGTTAGCAAGTCAGCTAACTATTCAGCTATCTAGTTAAATGAGCTAGCTATTCAGCTTGCTAGTCAGCTAGCTAGTTGGTCAACTAGATAGTTAAGTCAGCTATCCAGCTAACTAGCCAGTTAGCCAGCTAGTTAAGTCAGCTAGCTAGACAGCTAGAGATATTTTTTGGTATCTAGTTATGTCAAATATATGGCCAGCTAACTAATCAGCTAGCTAGTTAAGTAAGCTAGCAAATCAGCTAGTTACTTAGCTAACTAGTTGGCTAGAAACTCAGCTAGCTGGTCATCTTACCAGTGGAATCATTTGCTTTCCATCTGATCAACTAACTATTCAGCTCCCTTTCCTGCCAACCGTTCAGCCAACTAGTTGGCTCACTCACCACCCAACAGGTAAACTAACTTGTCAGCTCTCCCACAGGTCAACAGGTTAGCTAGCTAGTCGACTTTCTCTCCAGCTGAATAGTTAAGTTAGCTCAACAGTCAGCTCGCTCACCAGCTGACTAGTTAAGGCAGTTTGCCCGTCACCTCACTCGCTGGTCAACTAGTTAAGTCAGCTTACCAGTTGTCTCACTGGTCTGCCTACTAGTTAAGTCCTCAGACCAGTCAGCTCACTTGCAAGTTGACTAAAGCCAAATGACCTGTCTTTCACTCGCCAGCCTAATAGTTGTCAGCTGACCAGTCGGCTCACTCGTCGACTGACTAGTTAAATCAGCTTCCCTGTAGGATCACTCACTGGACAATTAGTTAAATCAGCTCAACTGTCGGCTCTTGCTGACTGACTAGTTAAGTCAGCTAACTAGTCGGACGCCTGGCCAGCCAATAATTCAAGTCAGATAACCTATCGGCCGAATAGTGGGCTAATTTGTCAGCCAACAAGTTAGATCAGCTAAGTAGTCACCAACAAGTTAGGCCATCTAAGTAATCAACCTACTAATTTGCTGACTAGTTAGGTCAGCACAGCAGCCATCCAACTAGTTAACAAGCCTGACTAGTGGGTCAAATCATCAGTTAACTATCTAACCCAGCTAACTAGTCTGCTGACTAGTCGGCCAAATTATTAAGCCAGCTAAAAAGTCGGTCGTGTAGTCATCCAATGTGTTAAAAAAGCTAATTTTTCTGCCTACTCATCAACCAACTAGTTCAGTCACCTAGCTAGCTTGTTAAACAACTAGTTAAGTCAGCTGGTTAACTCGTTTACCAACTAGTTAAAACAGGTAGCTAACACATTAACCAACTCATTAAGTCAGCTAGCTATCTCGTTACCCAATGAGTTAAGTCAGCTAAGTCAGCTAGCTAGCTTAGTCAGCTAGCTAAGTCAGTTAGCTCACTATTTAGCTAAATATTTAAGTCAGCTACTTAAGTCAGCTACCTAAGTAGTTAGCTAATTAGTTAAGTCAGCTAGTTATACAGCTAGTTAAATAAATAGATATCTATTTAATTCAAATATTTAAGTCAACTAGCTAACTAGTATAGCGGGCCAGTTAAGTCAGCTACCTAAGAATTTAAGTCACCTACCAAATTCAGCTATTTAAGTCAGATTTCTAATTAAGTCAGCTGATTAAGACAGCTAGTTAGCTAGTTAGCTAACGGGTTAACACAGCAGGTTGAGTCAGGTAGTTAACTAGTTAACTAACTAGATAAGTCAGCTGGTTGAGTCTTCTATCTAGCTGGTTAGCAAACGGGTTGAGTCAGCTGATTGAGTAAGCTAGCTAGCTAGTTAGCTAATGAGTTAAGTCAGCTGGATGATTCAGCTAGTTAGCAAGTTAGCTAACAAGTTGTCAGCTGCTTGAAACACCTAAGAAGCTCATTAGCTAAAGAGTTAAGTCAGATGATTAAATCAGCTAGCTGGCATGTTAGATAATGGGCAAGCTAACTAGTTAGCTAGCTGGTTAAGTCAGTTAGCTAGCTAAACAGATAACTATTTAAGTCAGCTTGTGAGAAGGTAGCTAGCTAGTTATCCAACTGTTTAAATCAGCTGGTAGCTAAGTAGCTAGCTAGTTAGCCAACTATTTATGTCAGCTGTCTTGCTAGGTATCTAGCTAGTTAATTCAGCTAATTAAATCAGCTGGCTGTCCAACTGGCTAGCTAGGTAGCAAGGCAGCTAAGTCAGCTGGCTAGCCAGCTGGCTAGCTGGTTAATTCAGCTAGGTAAGAGAGCTGGCTAACC
>NW_007240608.1:4472-6123 GCF_000164805.1 Carlito syrichta
TTAGGTAGGTAGCTAGGTAGTTAAGTCAGCTAACAAGACAGTGGGCTACGTAGTTAGCTAGCTAGATAACTCAGCAGGCTAACTATCTGTCTATCTAGGTAGCTAAGCAGTTAGATCAGCCTGCTAGCCAGCTGGCTAGCTACATAAGTCACCTAGTTAAGTCAGCAAACTAGACAGCTGGCTAGCTTGGTTGCTGAATAGTTATCAGCTCTCTACACGCTGGCTAGCTAGATAAGCAACCTAGTTAAGTCAGCTGGATATTCAGCTGGCTAGCTAGGTGGCTTGCTACTTAAGTCAGCTGTTTTGTCAGCTGGCTTGCTAGTTAAGTCACCTATTAAAGTCCGCTAGCTTGCCAGCTGGCTAGCTATATAGCAAGCTAGTTAATTCAGCAGTCTAGCAACCAGGGCTTCTATTTAATCAGCTAGTTAATTCATCTGGCTAGCCAGCAGGCTACCTAGGTAGCAAGCTTGTTAAGTCAGCTGGCTAGCCAGTTCGCTAGCTAGTTAACTCAGCTAGTTAATTCATCTGGCTTTCCAGCTGGCTAAGTAGCTAGCTAGCTAGTTAAGTCAGCTGGCTAGCCATCTGGCTAGCTGGTTAAGTCAGCTAGTTAATTCAGCTGGCCTGCCAGCTGGCTAGCTAGTTAAGTTACCTAGTTAAGTCAACTCGCTAGCCAGCTGCTTAGCTATTTAGCCAGGTAGTTAATTCAGCAGGCAAGTCAATGGTATACGTCAGTAGCAAGATAGTTAAGTCAGATGGCTATCCGCCTAGCTAGGTAGAGATGTCAGCTAGTTAAGTCAGCTGGCTAGCCAGCTGGCTAACTAGTTATGTCAGCTAGTTGAGTCATCTGGCTAGCCAACTGGCTAGTTTGATAAATGAGCTAGTTAATACAAGTGGTAAGCCAACTGTCTAGCTAGGTAGCTACATAGTTAATTCACCTGGCTAGCCAGCTGGCAAGCTGGTTAAGTCAGCTAGTTAAGTCAGCTGGCTAGCCACCTGGTACACTAGGTACCTAGCTAATTAAGTCAGTTGGCTACCCGGCAGGTTATCTAGTTAAGTCAGTGAGTTAAATGAGTTGGGTAGCCAGTTGGCTAGCTACGTTGTTAGCTAGTTAAACAGCTGGCTAGCAGTATGGCTATCTAATTAAGTCAGCTAGTTAAGTCACCTGGTTAGCCAGCTGGCTAGCTAGGTGGCTGGCATGTTAAGATGGCTGGTTAGCAGGCTGGTCAGGTAGGTGGCCAGATAATTAAGCCCATTACCTAGACAGCTGAACACCAGGGTTGCTGGCTAGTTAAGCCAGCTTTCTATCCAACTTTCCAGCCTGACGGCTGGCTATATAACCCAGCTGGCTAGCCAGATGGTCATCCACTAGCTAGCTAGCAGGCTGCCTAGCCAGCTAGCCAGCCAGGTAGCTAGCTAGTTAAGCCAGCTGTCTAGCCATCTAGCCAACCACATAGCTAGCTAGTTAAGTCAGCTGTCTAGCCTGGTAAACAGTAAACCAGCTAGTCAGCTAGTTAAGTCAGCTAGCTAGCCAGCTAGCTAGCTAAGTCAGCTAACAAGTCAGCTAACTATTCAGTTAGATAATTAAGTCAGTTAGCTAGTCAGCTAGATAATTAAGTCAGCTAGCCAACTAACTAGCCAGTTAGCTTGCTAG
>NW_007240609.1:0-6286 GCF_000164805.1 Carlito syrichta
TAGATGAGAGAGCTGGCTAGCCAACTGGCAAGGTACCTATTTAGCTAGTTAAGTAAGCTAGATAGCTCCTGGCTAGATAGTGATGTCTTGAGTTAAGTAAGCTTGTTAACTAATTGGCTAGCTGATTAAGTCAGCTAGATTAGTCAGCTGTCTAGTCAGTTGTCTAGCTAGGTAGCTAGCCAGATAAGTCAGCTTGCTAGCAAGCAGGCTAGCTCTTCAAGTCAGCTAGTTAAGTCAGCTTATTAGCCTGCTGGCAAGGTAGGTAGCTAGCTACTTAAGTGAGCTGGCTATCGAGCTTACTAGCTTAAGCCAGCTAGGTAAGTCAGTTGACTAGTTAGCTTGATAGGCATTAAGCTAGTTATGTCACCTGGTTATCCAGCTACTAGTTGGTTAACACAGATAGTTAAGTCAGCTGGAATCCAGCTAGCTAGTTAATTAAGTCAGCTCATTAAGTTTGTTGGCTATCCAGCTGGTTAGGTACTTAAAAAGCTATTTTAGTCAGATGGCTATTCATCAGGCTAGCTAGTTATTTCACCTAGTTAATTCAGCTGGGTAGTTAGGAAGTTAGCTATATAAGTTAGCTAGTTATGTCAGCTAGATAGCTAGTTAGTTAAGTCAGCTAGTTAAGTCAGCATTCTAGCTAGATAAGTCAGCAAGCTAAGTCAGCAGACTATCCAGCTACCAGCTGTGGAGATAGTTTTTGAGACAGCTGGCTAACCAGTTAGCTAGCTAGTTAAGTAACAAGTTAAGTCAGCTCACTAGTCAGCTGTTTAGGTAGGTAGCTAGGTAGTTAAGTCAGCTGGCAAGACAGTGGGTTATGTAGTTAGCTAGCTAGATAACTGCTGGCTAACCATCTGTCTATCTAGGTAGCTAAGCAGTTAGATCAGCCTGCTAGCCAGTTGACTAGCTACATAAGTCACCTAGTTAAGTCAGCAGACTAGACAGCTGGCTAGCTTGGTTGCTAAATAGTTGTCAGCTCTCTACACGCTGGCTAGCTAGATAAGCAATCTAGTTAAGTCAGCTGGATATCCAGCTGGCTAGCTAGGTGGCTTGCTACTTAAGCCAGCTGTTTTGTCAGCTGGCTTGCTAGTTAAGGCACCTATTAAAGTCAGCTAGCTTGCCAGCTGGCTAGCTATATAACAAGCTAGTTAATTCAGCAGTCTAGCAACCAGGGCTTCTATTTAATCAGCTAGTGAATTCATCTGGCTAGCCAGCAGGCTACCTAGGTAGCAAGCTTGTTAAGTCAGCTGGCTAGCCAGTTCACTAGCTAGTTAAGTCAGCTAGTTAATTCATCTGGCTTTCCAGCTGGCTAAGTAGCTAGCTAGCTAGTTAAGTCAGCTGGCTAGTCATCTGGCTAGCTGGTTAAGTCAGCTAGTTAATTCAGCTGGTCTGCCAGCTGGCTAGCTAGTTAAGTCACCTAGTTAAGTCAACTCACTAGCCAGCTGCTTAGCTATTTAGCCAGGTAGTTAATTCAGTGGGCAAGCCAATGGTATACGTCAGTAGCAAGATAGTTAAGTCAGATGCTATCCACCTAGCTAGCTAGAGATGTCAGCTAGTTAAATCAGCTGGCTAGCCAGCTGGCTAACTATTTATGTCAGCTAGTTGAGTCATCTGGCTACCCAACTGGCTAGTTGGATAAATGAGCTAGTTAATACAAGTGGCAAGCCAACTGGCTAGCTAGGTAGCTACATAGTTAATTCACTTGGCTAGTCAGCTGGAAAGCTGGTTGTCAGCTAGTTAAGTAAGCTGGCTAGCCACCTGGTTCACTAGTACCTACCTAATTAAGTCAGTTGGTTACCTGGCAGGTATCTAGTAAGTCAGTGAGTTAAGTGAACTGGGTAGCCAGTTGGCTAGCTACATTGCTAGCTAGTTAAACAGCTGGCTAGCCATATGGCTATCTAATTAAGTCAGTTAGTTAAGTCAGCTGGTTAGCCAGCTGGCTAGCTAGGTGGCTGGTATGTTAAGATGGCTGGTTAGCAGGCTGGTCAGGTTGGTGGCCAGATAATTAAGCCCATTAGCTAGACAGCTGAACACCAGGGTGGCTGGCTAGTTAAGCCAGCTTTCTATCCAACTTTCCAGGCTGACGGCTGGCTATATAACCCAGCTGGCTAGCCAGGTGGCCATCCACTAGCTAGCTAGTAGGCTGCCTAGCCAGCTAGCCAGCCAGGTAGCTAGCTAGTTAAGCCAGCTGTCTAGCCATCTAGCCAACCACATAGCTAGCTAGTTAAGTCAGCTGTCTAGCCAGGTAAACAGTAAACCAGCTAGTCAGCTAGTTAAGTCAGCTAGCTAGTCAGCTATCTAGCTAAGTCAGCTAACAAGTCATCTAACTATTCAGCTAGATAATTAAGTCAGCTAGCTAGTCAGCTAGATAATTAAGTCAGCTAGCCAACTAACTAGCCAGTTAGCTTGCTAGTTAAGTCAGCTTGCTAGACAGCTAAATAACTTGATTGCTAGCTAGTTATGTCAGCTAGATAGCCAGCTAGCTAGTCAGCTAGCTTGTTAATTCAGCTAGCAAACCAACTAGTTACTTGGCTCACTAGTCAGGTAGCAACTCAGCTAGCTGGTCAGCTAACCAGTGTGCTCGCTCCCTTTCCATCAGGTCAGTTAAATATTTGGCTTGCTTACCTGCCCACTGGTCAGTAAACTAGTCGGCTCGCTCTCCATCCAACAGGGCAACTAACTTGTCAACTCGCTCGCAGGCCAATAGGTCAGCGAACTATTCAGCTTGCTCACCAGCTGACTAGTTATGTCAGCTCACAGGTCTGCTCACTCACCAGCTGCATAGTTAAGGTAGCTCACACATTGGCACACTCGCCGGCCGACTAGTTAAGTCGGTTCACTGGTCAGCTCACTCACCAGCGACTAGTTAATTCTGAGCAATCGGCTCACTCACCAGCTGACTAAATTCAGCTGAGCAGTCATCTCACATGCCAACCAACTCGTTAAGTTGGCTCACCAGTCGACTCACCTACAGGCCGACTAGCTAAGTCAGCCGACCAATCTGTTCACTGGCCAGTGAAATTGTTAATTCAGTTGACCAATTGGCTCACTTGCCAGTAAACTAATTAAGTCAACTAACCTGTTGGCTCACTTGCTGGCTCACTAGTTAAGTCAGGCAACCGGTCGGCCTACTAGCCATCCAACTAGTTAAGTTAGTTAACCAAACGGCAGACTAGAGGGCCAACTTGTAAGTCGACAATTTCGGTCCGATAGCTAGTCAGTCGACTAGTTACGTCAGCTAACAAGTCGGCCAACAAATTGGACGACTAGTTAGGTCAGCAAGTTATTCAGCCAACTAGTTAACTGAGCTAAATAGTGGGCCAACTCGTAAGTCAACTAGTTTACCCAGCTAAATAGACGTCCGTCTATCGGCCAACTTTTTATACCAGCAAACAAGTGGGCCCAATAGTCAGCCAATGTATTAATCCAGCTAACTAGTCGGACGACTCTTCAGCCAAAATTTAAGTCACATATTTATCTCATTAACCTCCTAGTTAATTCAGCTAGATATCTCGCTTACCAACTAGATAAAACAGTAAACTAACTCGTTAATCAACTTGTTTAAGTCAGCTAGCTATCTCGTTAGCCAACTAGTTATGTCAGTTAGCTAAGTCAGCTAGCTAACCAGCTAACTACCTGTCATCTAGATAAATCAGCTAGCAAGGTTGTTAGCTAGCTATTTAAGTCAGATACTTAAGTCTGCTTCCTGACTAGTTAGCTAATTAATTAAGTCAGTTAGTTATTCAGCTAGTAACATAGCTAGCTATTTAATTCACATAGTTAAGTTACCTAGCTAACTAGTTAAGTCTGCCAGTTAAGTCAGCATGTTGTCAGTTTTCTAATTTCGTCAGCTGGTTAAGACAGCTAGATAGCTAGTTAGCTAATGGGTTAACTTAGAAGGTTGAATCAGCTAGTTAGCTAGTTAACTAACAGATTAAGTCAGCTGGTTGAGTCAGCTAGCTAGCAAGTAAGGAAATGGGTTGAGTCACTTCGTTGAGTAGGCTAGCTAGCCAGTTAGTTAACGAGTTAATTCAGCTGGATGAGTGAGCTAGCTACCTAGCTAGCTAATGACTTAAGTCAGCTTGTTGTATCAGCAAGCTAGCTCATTATCTAACGAGTTAAGAAAGATAATTAAGTCACATAGGTAGCATGTAAGATAATGAGTAAGCTATCTAGTTAGCTAGCTGGTTAAGTCAGCTAGCTAGCTAGGCAGCTAACTATTTAAGTCAGCTGGCTAACTAGTTAGCTAGTTAGTTAAGTCAGCTAGTTAAGTCAGCTGGCTAGCTAGGGAGTGAGTTCGTTAGGTCATTTGGCTAGCCAGCTGGCTACTTGGTTAATTCAGCTACTTAAGACAGCTGGCAAGTCAACTGACAAAGTAGGTACCTAGCTAGTTTTGTCAGTTAGATAGCTAGCTGGCTAGCTAGTGATGTCAGTGAGTTGTCACCTGGCTAGCCAACTGTCTGACTGGTTAAGTCAGCTAGGTTAGTCAGCTGTCTAACCAGCTGGATTTAGGTAGCTAGCTAGATAAGTCAGCATGCTAGCAAGCAGGCTAGCAGTTCAAGTCAGCTAGTTAAGTCAGCTGGTTAGCCTGCTGACTAGGAAGGTAGCTAGCTAGTTAAATGAGCTGGCTACCCAGCATGCTAGTATAAGTCAGCTAGATAAGTCAGCTGGCTAGATAGGAAGCCAGCTAGTTAAGTCAGCTGACTAGTCAACTGACTAGCTGCTTAAGTCAGCTAGTTAGATGAGCTGGCAACCAGCTGGCTAGCTAGCTAAGACAGTTCATTAAGTCAGTTGTATATACAGCTGGTTAGCTAGTTAAAAAGCTAGTCAAGTCAGATGGCTATCTATCTGGCAAGCTAGTTGTTTCAGCTAGTTAAATCAGTTGGCTAGCTAGGAAGCTAGGTATATGTCAGTTAGTTATGTCAGCTAGCTGGGTAGTTAAGACAACTAGTTATGTCAGCTGGCTAGCTAGATAGCTAGCTAAGTAGGTAGCAAGTTGAGCCAGCTAGTTAAGCTAACTGGCTAGCTTAGTAGCTAGCTGGTTAATTCAGCTAGTTAAGTCAGCTTGCTTGCTAGTCAAGTCAGCGAGTTAACTCAGCTGGATAGCCAACTGCCTAGCTGTGAAGCAAGCTAATTAAGTCAACTGGCTAGTCAGTTAGCTAGGTAGTTAAGTAAGCTTGTTAAGAAAGCTCACTGGCAATCTGGATAGCTAGGTAGCTAGGTAGTTTAGTCAGCTTGCAAGACAGCAGTCTACGTAGGTGGCTAGCTAGTTAAGTCAGATGGCTATCCTAGGCAGTTAAGTCGACCTGCTAGACAGCTGACTACCTGATTAAGTCAACTAGTTAAGTCAGATATCTAACCAGCTGGCTGGCTATGTAGCAAGCAAGTTAAGTCAGCTGGCTAACCAGCTGGCTAGCTAATTAAGTCAAATAGATAATTCAACTGGCTTCCCAGCTTGCTGGCGAGATAGCTAGCTAGTTAAGTCAGCTGACTAGCTGGTTAAGTCAGCTCATTAATTCAGCTTGCCATCCAGCTGGCTAGCTAATTAAGTCAGATAGTTAAGTCAGCTGAAAAGCCAGCTGGATAGTTAGATAGCTATTAGTTAAATCAGCTAGCTAGAACTACATAGCTAGCTAGTTAAGCCAGCTAGTTAAGTCAGCTGGCTAACTGGTTAAGCCAGTTAGTTAAATCAGCTGGGTAGCCAGCTGACTATGAGGGTAGCTATCTAGTTAAGTCAGATGGGTAGCCAGCTGGCTAGCTAGTTACATCACCTAATTAAGTCAGCTTGCTGGTCATCTGATTAGCTAGGTAGTTAGGTAGGTAAGTCACTTGGCAAGCCAGCGGGCTATGTAGGTAGGTAAGTTGTTAATTCAGTTGGCTAGTCATTAGGCTATCTAGTTATATCAGGTAGATAAGTCAGCTGGCTATCCAGCTGTCTAGCCAGGTAGATAGCTACTTAAGTTTGATGGCTAGCCAGCTGAATACTTCATTAAGTCAGCTAGTTAAGTCAGCAGGCTAGGCTGCTGGCTAACTAGGTAGCTAGGCAATTAATTCAGCTGGCTCTCCAGCTTGCCATCTAGTTAAGTCAGCTAGTTTACTCAGCTGGTTAAACAGTTGGGTAGTTAGTTAAGTCAGCACATTAATTCGTTTGTCAAGCCAGCTGGCTAGCTAGTTAAAAAGCTACTTAAGTCAGATGGGCAGCCATCTGGATCTCTAGATATTTCAGCTAATTAAGTCACCTGGCTAGCTAGGAAGCTAGCTAGTTAAGTTAGCTAGATACATCTGC
>NW_007240610.1:0-481 GCF_000164805.1 Carlito syrichta
GAGGAATGAAATTGAATGAATGTAATGAAATGGAATGGAAAGGAATGGAAAGGAGAGGAAGGGAGAGGAATAGAAGGGAATGGAGACGAATGGAATGGAATGGAGAGGAATGAAATGGATAGGATTGGAATGCAATGGATGGGAGAAGAATGGAATACAATGCAATGAAATGGAATGGAGAGGTATGGAATGGAATTGAGTGGATTGGAGTCGACTGGAGTTTAATGGAATGGAATGGAGTGGAGTGGAATGGAATGGAGAGGAATAGAATGGAGGGGAGTGGAATGGAATGGAAAGGAATGGAGAGAAATGGAATGGAGTGGAAAGGAATGGAATGGGATGGAATGGAATGGAATGGAATGGAATTGAGAGAACTGGAATGAAAGGGAATGGAATGGAGAGTTTTGGAATGGAATGGAGGGGAATGGCGAGAAATGGAATGGAGTGGAAAGGAATGGACTGGAATGGAATTGAGAGGACA
>NW_007240611.1:0-498 GCF_000164805.1 Carlito syrichta
ATTATATTTCAATTCTCTGCCTTCCATTCCATTGTATTCCTTTCCTTTCCATTCCTCTTCTTTCCATTCCATTCCAGTCCATCGCAATACATTTCACTCCACTCCATTCCATTGAATCCTCACCATTCCATTCCATTCCATGCCACTCAATTCCATTCTATTCCACCCAAGTCGAGTCAATTACTCTCCATTCCACTCCATTCCATTCTTTCCCATTCTATTTCATTCCTCTCCATTAAAATCCACTCCATTCCATTCCTCTCCATTCCATTCCACTCCATTACGTTCCTCTCCATTCCATTCCTCTCCATTTTCATTCATTCCTTTCCATTCTATTCCATTAAATTCCATTCCATTCCTCTCCATTCCAGTCCAATCCATTCCTCGCCATACCATTCCATTCCATTTCATTTCACTGCCTTCCATTCTATTATTTTTCTTTCCTTTCCATTCCTCTCCATTCCATTCCAGTCCATCGCTTTACATTCCACTCCACTC
>NW_007240612.1:0-426 GCF_000164805.1 Carlito syrichta
AAAAGGAACTGGCTGATTTTCAGAACCTGCAGATTCAACAAAAAATGGAGAATCCTGCCACAGCCCGTGGGTTCGAGACCAGCCCGGGCAATTTGGCGAGACATCATCTCTACAAGAGAAATTAAAAAAAAAAAATTGCCAGGCATTGTAGCGGTCATCTGTAGTTCTGGATACTTGGAAGGCTGAAGTGGAAGGATCACCAGAGCCCAGCAGGTTGTTGCTGGGGTGGCCGTGAGATGCACTCCAGCCATGGTGACTGAATGAGACTCCAACTAAAAATAAAAAAACAACATAAAAAGAGAGTCCCAAGCAACCAGATGAATAAAAAGGGACAGAGTACAGACTGTGAGGATCCAGCTAAGGCCGATTCCTGCATAGCCAGGAAGTCTTCCCCCTCATGCAGCTCTGATCCCCACCTTGGAGCAT
>NW_007240613.1:0-3960 GCF_000164805.1 Carlito syrichta
TCTTCCCCTCATGCAGCTCTGATCCCCACCTTGGAGCATCCTTGCACAAAATGAGGTCACATTTCCTATTTCTTCTTTGAAAGAAACCAACCAAGTATGGCAAACCCAAAAACATGGCCTCCTGGGACATCACTTGCTCAATTTTCATCATTCCTATGATCTACAGCGTGGATCATACCTTGAAATCATACCCCAGTGCCATCTGCTTGGCCTCAGACTTCTACTTCAGGTAATGGCCACTCAGGAAATAGAAGTTCAGCCATCATTTGCCTCCTTGAGTGGATGAGGTTGGTGACATTACTGATCTGGCCCTGCTGGACATGAGGGGGCCTCAGGAATCCACACACTATGCCTAGGGTTCTTACCCTGCCTTGGGCAAAATCCTAGTTTTGGTCGGGTGTTGGGAGCCGGTCACAGAGGCCCACTGAGCGTTAGGGATCAGGGAGGGTCATGGACCCCGAGACCGCTAGGATGTGTTCGGGAACCATTGACCCCATTTTCCTCCTCCTTTTACCATGCAGCGCAAGTAACCTAAAGGAACTCTGCTGACCTGAGCTGAAGGCTCTGTGACTGTGACAGGCATGGCTCACTCTAGACACCCATTGTTCCTGTTTCCCATAAACTGCGATTTTGGCTTAGGTATTAGATATAATTCAAATTCAGGTCACATTTGGGAGCCTTTTATATGGTACAAGCTTCTTTATAAGATTTAAAAGTATATTTGTAGAATTGGTGTATACTTACGGAGAGCTGTTTTCAGCTTTTCAATGATATAGATGACTATCTAGAATTATGAGAAATGGCCCAGCACAAAGTTTGGGCTGGGCCACATTCCTGAGGGCCCAGCACAACTTTGGACTGGGCTGCATTCTTTTAGGCCAGATTTAGCTACAGTTAGTGTAGGGTTTTTCTACCTATTATAGAAATTGAATTTATTTTATTCATAGAAAGTATTGTAGAATAGGTCATGCTAACGTCAGGGAATCATGTTAGTTCAAGCATGATCAATCATGATATTTTGAGGTTTAATGAGAATACAGTTAACTTTAGAAATTTCATTGTCTCAATTTTCTACTATTGTGGTTTTGGCCTTAGTACATTTACAGTTTATATTTGGGTTTTATTTTTAGAAGCTTTGTTGCTGATGATCAGTTTTATATATTAGGATTAGGAATTAGAAACTTTCATAGAAATTAGGATAGATATATAGGATTTTAGAATAGCCATTTTGTTAAGAGATTGTAGTCTATTGTTCCAAAAGGTGGCCCACCATGAACCTTGGACTGGGTCACATCCTGTAGAGTCCAACTTGATCTATGGACTGGGCCACATTCTTTAGGAATTGGCTTAAGCTATAATTAAGAGCTTTCGTAGCATTGTGTAAGTAGTATTAGCATAGAATAGAAAGGTAATAAAGTCTAAGTTAGTCATCATGGGTAGTGCGTGAGCTTTAGAAGTTATTGATTATCAGAACATCATGATGCTAGTAGGGATTGCCACACTGCTTTTGAAGAGCATTAACTAGCAAAGGGAACAATAAGACAATCTTGGGGTTTGTCCTTCCTCATACCTAAGAAAACATCTGGTGGGTGGGGGATGCCCCTCCTGCACCTGGCTTTGTGTTCACATGAAAGACTTGTGAGACTGTCTAAAATTTGGAGATAAATACCTGCTGTAACTTTCAAAAAACAGCTTCTGCTCATTTCACTGAACAGTTGTCCACTTTCTTTCTCTTTCTTCCTCTTTATATCTATCCTTCCATCTTTCTTTCTTTTAATATCTGTCCCTACAAATTCGCCAACGCCACCACATCTTCCAAGGGACTCCCCAAAACTTGCAGGGGCTGGCCCCCCGCAGTCAGGGCCCCATGTTCACTGTATGATCATCCTAGATATTCCTAGTACAAATGCTCTCCCAGAGGTCAGGTGAGGCCAGGTTGGGGCCCTGGTGTAAGACCTGTACCCTTTAAGAAAGGCACTGTCACAGGATTGGCCAGCATGAGGAACAAGACATATTGCTGACTGGCTGATGTTTTGACAATGCCATACTCACCCTCCCGTCCCAAGGTTCCCATTGTCCAGCTTCCTTGTTGACACTGATTTCATAGGGCTGTGGAGCTTGGGGCAACTTGCTGGGTGCTGCACTGATTTCTTTTGGGTCATGTGGGTCACTTTCTCATAAGATAGTTAATATGTAGGTGTCACCATAAGGGAGAAGGATATCTCAACATTTACTGAGGACTGGGCAGGCCCTGGTGTTGGAGGCACAGTGGGATACAAGGCAAGGTTGTCCTGTGTTCCTAATCTCACAGGGAATCTGGGATAAGACAGGAGCCCAGCATCCTTGTTCAAAGTTTTGCAATGCAAAGCATTGATCCCTGATCTCCAGATGCATGGGGAGCTTTAGGATCAAATTTCAAAAAAAGAAATCACCAAACAGCCATAGTCTGTTCTGAGACAGATGTATGCTGGCCAAACTTGAGCCTCCAGGCCCCTGGAAAGTTACCAGTTTCCCTGCAATCAGTGAAAGCTCCTACCTGAAATTGTACCTGTTTGGGAATCAGTCCAGTCAGGTGACATTGGGTGAGGATGGCTACTAATTGAGGGGTGCTGCCACATTCTTTTTTAGTTGAAATCTCACTCTGTCATCCAGGTTGGAGTGCATCCATGGCAATCACAACCTCAACCTATTAGACTAGATGATGCTTCTACCTCTGCCTTCCAGGTAGTTGGAACTACAGGCACAGTTAGTTCTTTCTTTCTTTCCTTCTTTCCTTCCTTCCTTCCTTCCTCTCTCTCTCTTTCTTTCTGTCTCTCTCTCTTTCTTGTCAGTCTACCTTGTCACCCAGGCTGTAGGGCAGCGGCATGCTCCTGGCCACCACTGCCTCCAACTACTGGACTTCCACCTCAGCCTTCCAAGTAACAGGAACTACAGGTCCATACAACAAAGCCCAGCTAATTTTTTTTTTTTACATTTTTTTTTGAGTTGGAGTCTCTCTCTGTCGCCCAGACTGGAATGCAGTGGCTGCTCCCGGCTATTGCAGCCTAGACCTGCTGGGCTCCAGCGATCCTTCCACCTCAGCCTTCCAAGTAGCTGGAACTACAGGTGCTCACTACCACACCTGGCTAATTTTTGATTTATTGTAGAGATGAGGTCTCACCAAGTTGCCCAGGTGGGGCTCGAACCCATGGGCTTAGGCAATCTACTCACATCTGCCTTGCAAAGCACTTTGATTACAGGCTGAGTCACTGAGCCCGGCCTAATTTTTTGATTTATTGTAGAGATGAGATCTTACCAAGTTGCCCAGCCTCATCTTGAACCTGTGTACTCAGGTAATCCTCTCACTTCCGGCTTCCCAAAGTGCTGGGATTATAGGTCTGAGCCACTGTACCTGTACTGATTTTTCATTTATTGTAGATATGAGGCCTTGCCAAATGGCCGAGACTGGTCTTCAATGCATGGGCTCACACAGACCACTCACCTCAGCATTCCAAAGTGCTGGGATTATAGGTGTGAGCCACTGTGCCCAGCCTGCTAAATGATTTTCTAGAGCTGAAATGGTGGGCTGGAGAGATCCAGGCTATCTATCTTGGATAGGGTCTCCAAGTTGGTGGATGCCTAGAGACTGGATCAGTTTCTCCACTGAGCTTATCTGACTGTCACTGGGGGACCCCATGGACCCTGGTCCCTGGATTCCTCATGTTTTCTGTGTGACACCCCTGTTCAAACATTAAAGACACCCATGCAGGAAACAGATCCCCGAGATAAGGCATGTGCAGCCTGGGACATGGTTGCCATTGGGACACCTCAGGCTTCTCCTGTGATGTCTCCCTAGGATTTGGACTGGCTTTGGGCTCCCTGCCTCATGCCCTCATCCCAGGGGTACTCTACCTCACCTCACCTTCAGCCCTGGTAAAGAACTCAGGTGGGAGAGGCATTCACTATCACCCAAGGTCCTTT
>NW_007240614.1:0-786 GCF_000164805.1 Carlito syrichta
AAAAAAAAAAAAAAAAAAAAAAAAAGCAGAACTCTGGAAATGAAAGAAGCATTTAAGGAAGTACAAAATTCAGTGGAAGGTTTTAACAATAGCCTAGATCAAACACAAGAAAGTATCTCAGAATTTGAAGTCAAGGCTTTTGAATTAACCCAATGAGACACATAAGAAAAAAAGAATCAAGAAAACAAGTTTACAAGAAATGTGAGATTATATAAAATGTCCAAGCCTCAGAATCATGTATGTTCCTGAGGAAGAAAAGAAAGCAACAAGTTGAGAAAATCTATTTGAAGAAATAATGGTGGAAAACTTCCCTGGCCTTGCCAGAGATCTAAACATCCAGACACAAGAAAGTCAAAGAACCCCCAGAAGGTTAATTGCATAAAGGTCATCCCCAAGGTATATAGTCAACTGGCTATGCAAAGTTAATGTGAATGAAGAACTTTAAGAAAAGTTAGGGGAAAAAATCAAATAACTTACAAAGGTAAACCTATCATACTAATAGCAGACTTCTCAGAAGAAACCCTACAAGCCAGAAGGTAGTGGGGTCCCATCTTTGATCCCCTCAAACAGAACAACTGCCAGCCAAGAATTCTGTATCCCACAAAACTAAGTTTCGTAAATGAAGGAAAAATGAAGTCTTCCACAGACAAGCAAACACTGAGGGAATATGTCTCCACCAGACCTGCTCTACAAGAAATATTCAAAAAGAGTTCCAAATACTGAAACAAAAGTTTTCAATAGTAGAAAAGTGCTAGAAATCGTAAAGTTCACAGGCCTTATGTAGCA
>NW_007240615.1:0-7970 GCF_000164805.1 Carlito syrichta
TGGAGAAGAGTGGAATGGAATGGAATGCAATGGATAAGAATGGAAAGGAATGGAATGAAATGGAATGAAATTGAATGGAATGAAGCAGAATGGAATGGAATGGAGAGGAATGGAACCGATTGGAAAGGAATGGAATCAAGAGGAATGGAATCGAAAGGAATGGAATGGACTGCTGAGGAAGGAAATGGAATGTAGTATAGTGGAATGCATTGAAATGGAGAGAAATGGAATGCAACGGAATGGAATGGAAAGGAATGGAGAAGAATGGAAATGAATCGAATGGAATGGAGAGAAAAGGAATAGAGAGAAATGGAATGGAGAGGAATGAAATGTAATGAGAGGAATGGAATCGAATGGAATGGAATGGTATCGAGAGAAATGGAATGGAATACAATGGAATGGAATGGTGAGGAATGTAATGGAATGTAATATAGTGGAAGGCATTGAAAAGGAGAGGAATGGAATGGATACGAATGGAATGAAATAGAATGGAAAGGAAGGGAGATGAATGGAATGGAACAGAATGGCATGGAATGGAAGGAAGAGGAATAGAATGGAGAGGAATGGTTGGAGAGGAATGGAATTGATTGGAATTGAATGGAGAGGAATAGAATGGAAGGGAATTGATTGGATAGCTATGGAGAAGAATGGAATGGCATGGAGTGCAATGGAATGAAGAGGAATGGAATGGAGAGAAATGGAATGGAGACAGTTTGAATGGATAGGAATGGAATGAATGGAATGAAATGGAATGGAGAAGAATGGAATGGAAAGAATACGATGGAATGGAATAGAGAGGAATGGATTGGAATGGAATGGAATGGAACGGAATGGGAAGAAATGGAATGAGGGGAAGGGAATGGAGTGGAATGGAATGGAATGTAGAGAAATCCAAAGGTAAAGAATGGAAAGGAATTTAAAAGATGGAATGGAATTTATAGTAGTGGAGTGGAAACGAAAGAAATGCAGAGAAAAGAAAGGGAATGAAATGCAGAATCGTTGTATGGAATGGAAAGAAATAGAATGTAATGAAGAGGAAGGGAATGGAGAAGAATGGAATGGAATGCAATAGAGAGCACGGACAGTAACGGAACAGAGCGGAATGAATGGAATAGAAAGGAATGGTGAGGAATGGAGTTGAAAAAATGGAATATAGAGAAATGGAATAAAATATAATGCAAAGGAAAGGAGAGGAATGGAATGGATTGGAACATAATGGAGAAGAATGGAATGAAGTGAAATGACATGGAATGGATGGGATAGAATAGAGAGGAATGGAATAGAGAGGAATGGAATAGAAAAGAAAGGAAAGTTAAAGAAAGGAATGGAATGGAATGTATTGGAATGGAATGAAATGAAGACAAATGAAGTGGAGAGGAGTGGAATGAGGCAAAATGGAATGGAAAGGAATGGAGAGGATTAGCATGGAATGGAATGGATGGGAATGGAATGAAATGGACATGAAAGAATGGAGAGTAACGGAATGGAGAGGAATAGAATGGAAAGGAAGAGAATGGAAAGGAATAGAATGGAATGGAATGGAGAAGAAAGGAATGGAAAGGAAAGGAGCAGAGTGGAATGGAATGGAGAGGAATGGAATGGAGTAAAATTGAATGGAATGAAATGGAATCTAGAGAATGAATTGCAATGGAGTGGAATGGATTGGAATGGAGAGGAATATAATGGACAGGAATTAAAGGGAAAGGAATGGAATAGAGTAGTACTGAGTGGAATGAAATGAATGCAGTGAAATGGAATGTAGAGGAGTGGAATGGAGGGAAAGGAAGAAGAATGGAATGGAATGGAATGGAGAGGAAAGGAATGCAGAGGAATGGAATTGAGTGTAATGAACTGGAAAGGAAAGTAATGGAATGGAATGGAATGGAAAGGAATGGAATGGACTGCAGAGGAATCGAATGGAATGGTGAGGAATGGAATAGAGTGGTATGGAATGGAATTGAATGGAAAGGAATGGAGAGGAATGGATTGCAATGAGTGGAATGGAATGGGATAGAGAAGAATGGAATGGAAGGGATTAAGTAAAATGGAATGGAATGGAATAGAATGCAATGGAATGCAATATGTAGTGAAATGTAAGGTAGAGGAATGGAATTGAGGGAAACGAAGAGTAATGGAATGGAATGGAATGGAGTGGAATGGAGAAGAATGGAATCTAGAGGTATGGAATGGATTGGAATAGAATGGACAGGAATTGTATGGTTAGGAATGGAAGGGGATGTAGAGGAATCGAATGTCAATGAATTGAAAGGAATAGAAAGAGATGGAATGCAATATGGAAGAATGCGATGGCGAGAAATAAAATGGAATTGCGAGGAATCAAACGGAATGGAGTGAAATGGAGAGGTAAAGAAAGGATGAAATGGAATGGAATGAAGAGGAATGTAATGGAGAGTAATGGATTGGACTGGAATTGAATGGAAAGGAAAGGAATTGATTGGAGTAGAATGGAATGGAGACAAGTGAAATGGAATGGAGAATAATGCAAGGAAATGGAGAAGAATGGAATGGAGAGGAGTGAATTGGAGTGGAATGCAGTGGAGGTGAATGGAATGGAATTGAGAGGAATGGAATAGAATGCAATGCAGAGGAATGGACTTTTGTAACATGGAATGGAGTAAATGGAATTTAATGGCATGGAATCAAAATGGAGAGAAATTGAATGGAGAGGAATGGAATGGAGTGGATTGGAATGGAATGAAATGGAGAGGAATGCAATGAAATGGAGAGAAGTGGAATGAAAACTGAGAAGACTGTAATGGAGTGGAATGGCGTGGGATGTGACAGAACCGAATGGTATGGATTGGAGATGAATGGAATGCAATAAAATGTAATGAAATAAAATGGAAATGAGGAATGGAATGGAATGGAATTGAATGGAGAGGAATGAAATGGAGTGTAATGGAATGGTATGGAAGGGTGAGTTATGGAAAACAATGGAATGGATAGAAATTGAGAGGAATGGAATGGAATTGAGAATAATGAAATGGATGGAATGGTAATGAGAGCAGTGAAGTGGAAAGAAATGGAATGGAATGATGAGGAAAGGAATGGAATAGAGTGCAATGGAATGGAAAGAAATGGAATAGAAAGGAATGAAATAGGGCAGAGTGGAAAGAAATAGAATGGAGAGGAATGGAATGGAATGGAAGGCATTGGAATGATGAGGAATGGAATGGAGAAGAATGAAATGGAGAGGAATGGAATGGAGAGGAATTGATTGGAGAGTAATGGAGAGTAAAGGAGAGGAATGGAATGGAATGGAGTGGGACAGAATGAAGAGGAATGGAATGGAGATGAATGGAATGGAGAGGAATTGAATGGATAGGAATGAAATGAATGGGAAATGAATGGAGAGGAATGGAGGGGAAAGGTATACCGTGGAATGGGATGGAGAGGAATAGAATGGAATGGAGTGGAATGGAATGGAATGGTTAGGAATGGAATGGAGTGGAATGGAATCAATTGTAGACGAATCCAATGGCAAGGAATGGAAAGAATTGAAATAGATTGAATGAAATTTAGAGGAATGGAATGGAAACGAATATAGTTGAGGGAAAAGGAATGAAATGGAATAAAGAGTGGAATGGAAAGGAGAGATATGGAATGTAAAGGAGAGGAAGTGAATGGAAAACAGTGGAAAGGAATAAAAAGCAATGAAGAGTGAAGAAATGGAATGGAATGGAGAGGAATGGAATGGAATACTGAGGAATGTAATGGAATGTATTACAGTGGATTACATTGAAATGGAGAGGAATGGACAGAGAGGAATGGAATGGAACAGAATGGAATGGAAAGGAATGGAGAGGAATGGAATGAAATGGAATGGAATGAAAGGAAGAGGAATACAATGGAGAGGAATGGAATTGAGAGAAATGGAATGCAAAGGAATTGATTGGAGAGTAATGGAGAGAATGGAATGGAATGGAATGCAATGGAATGGAGAGGAATGGAATGGAGAGGAATGAAATGGAATGGAGAGGAAGGAATGGAGAGAAATTGAGTGGAAAGGAATGGAATGGAATGGAATGTAAAGAAATGGAATGGAGAGGAATTAAGTGGAAAAGTATACAATGGAAGGGAATGGAGTGGAATGGATTGGAAGGCAAAGGAAGGGAGTGGAGTTGAATGGAATGCAAAGGATATGAATGGAATGAAATGGAATGCAATGGAATGGACTGGAATGGAATGAAGAGGAATGGAAGTGAATAACATGGAATGGAGATATATGCAATAAAATGGAATGGAATGAAAGGAGCGATATGAAATGGAGAAGAATGGAATGGAGTGCAATGGAATGGAGTGACTTGGAATGGAATAGAATGGAATGGAGAGAAATGGAATGAAGTGGAATGGCATGGACTGGAATAGACAGGAATAGATGGAGATTAAAGGAATGTAATGAGATGTAATGGAATTTAGAGCAAAGGAATGGAGAGGAATGGAATGGAAATGAATGGAGAAGAATGAAATGGGATGGAGAGTAATGCAATGGAATAGAGAACAATGGAATGGAGAGTAGTGAATTGGAATGGAATCCAGTGGACGAGAATTGAATGGAATGGAAAGGAATGGAATTAAATAGAATGGAATGGAGATAAATGGAATTAGTGTAAATTGAATGGAATGTAATGGTGAAGACGAAAGGAGTGGAATGGCATGGAATGGAAAGGAATGGAATAGAAAGTAAGTAAATGGGGTGGAATGAAATGGAATGGAATGCAATGGAATGAAGAGGATTGGAATGGAGAGGAATGGAATGGAGAGGAATTGAATCAAAGTAATTGATTGGAGAGTAATGGAGACGAATGGAAAGGAATGGAGTGTAGTGGGATGAATAGGAATGGAATCTAGAGGAATGGAATAGGGTGGAATAGAAAGGATGGCAATGGAATGGAAGGGAATTGAATGGAGATATATGGAGTGGAAAGGAATGGAATGGAATGCAAAATAATGGAATGGAGAGGAATGGAATGGAATGGAATTGTTAGGAATGGAATGGAGAGGAATGGAAAGGAGTGGAAAGAAATCAAATGCAGACGAATCCTATGGTAAGGAATGGAAAGGAAAGGAAAAAGATTGACTAGAATTTAGAGGAATGGAATGGAAACGAAGGTAATGGAGAGAAAAAGAATGGGAGGGAATACAGAAAAGTGGAAAGGAATGAAAAGATATGGAATGTAAGGAACTGGAAGGGAATGGAGAAGAGTGTAATGGAATGCAGTGGAGAGCAATGGAATGGAATGGAATGGATTGGGATGAAATGGTATGAAGAGGAATTGAATGGAATGGAATGGTATAGAGAGGAATGGGATAGAAAGGAATGGAATGAATTGTTGAGGAATATAATGGAATGTAGAATAGTGGAATGCATTGAAAAGGAGAGGAATGGAAGGGAACGGAATGGAATGGAAAGGAATGGAGAAGAATTGAATGAAATGGAATGGAATGAAAGGAAGAGGAAGAGAATGGAGAGGAATGGAATGGAGAGGAAAGGAATGGATTGGAATTGAATGGAGAGGAAAGCAGTGGAAAGGAATAGAAGGGAATGGAATGGAATCCAATGGAATGAAGAGGAACTGAGTGGAGAGTAATGCAGTGGAGTGGAACTGAATGGATAGGAATGTATTGTAATGGAATTGCATTGAAACGCATGGAGTGGAAAAGAATAAAATGGAATGAAATGGAGAGGAATGGAATAGAATGAAATCCAATGGAATGAAGAGGAATGGAATGGGGAGCAATGCAATGGAGAGGAATTGAAAGGATAGGAATGGAGTGTAATGGAATTAAATGGAGATGAATGGAGAAAAGGAATAAAATGGAATGGAATGGAGAGGAATGAAACAGAATGGAATGGAAGAGTGGAAAGGAATGGAATGGAGAGGAATGGAATGGAGAGAAATGTATGGAGATGAATGGAATACAATGGAATTGATTGGAGAGTAATGACGAGGAATAGAGTGGAAAGAAGAGGAATAGAATGGAGAGGAATGGAATAGATAAGAGAGGAATGGATTGGAATTGAATAGAGAAGAAAGGAGTGGTAAGGAATAGAATGGAATGCAATGGAGAGGAATGGAATGGAATGTATTAGATTGGAGACTAATGGAGAGGAATAGAATGGAATGGGTGCAATGGATTGAAGAGAAATGGAATGGAGAGGAATTGAATGGATAGGAGTGGAATGGAATGAAGACGAAGGGAGTTGAAAGAAAACAAAGTAATGGAACGGAGAGGTATTGAATGGTATGGAGAGGAATGGAATGGAATGTAATTGATTGGAGAGTAATGGAGAAGAATGGAATGGAATGGAGATTAATTGAATGGATAGGAATAGAATGGAATTCGAGAGGAATGGAAAGGAATAGAGAGTAAATGAGTACAGAGAGGAATGGAATGGAATGGATAGGAATGGAGAGGAAAGGAATATAACCGAATGGAACGGTTAGAAATGGAATTGACTGGAATGAAGAGGAATGGAATGGAGAGAAATGGATTGAATGACTGGAATGGAGAGAAATAGAGTGTAGAGGATTGGAATGGAGATAAATGTATAGGACTGGATTTGAATGGAGAGGAAAGGAGTGGAAAGGAATGGAGTAGACTGGATTGAAATGGGGAGGAATGGAATGGAATGCAATGGAGTGGATATGAAAGGAATGGTATGAAATGGAGTAGAATGGAATGAAATGGACAAGAATGAAATAGAGAGAAATGAAAAGAAACAGAATAAATGGAAAGAAATGGAGAGGAATGGAATGGAATGGAACGGAATGGAGACTAATGAAATTGAATGGAATGGACTGGAAGATAGAAAGAGAATGGACAGAAATGGAATGGAGAGAATGGAATGGAGAGGAATGGATTGGCATGAAATGGAGGGGAGTGGAATGGAATGGAGTGGATTTGAATGGAGAAGAATCAAATGGAGTAAAATGGAGTGGAATGAAAAAGAATTGAATGGAACGGAGAGAAATGGATTGCATTGGAAAGGAATGGAATGGAGAGTTATGGAATGGAGAAGTATGTTATGGGTTGGAATGCAATGGAGAGGAATTGAATGGAGAGGAATAGAAGGTAATGTAGAGGAATCGAAAGGCAAGGAATGGAAAGAGATTGAATGGAATTTATAGGAATGAGATGAAAAGGAATGATATGGAATGGAATGGAGAGGAACGGAAAGTAATGGAATTTGAGGAATGGCTGGAAAAAAGTGGATTGGAATGGAATGCAATGGAGATGAATGGAATGTCATGGAGAGGAATGGAGAGGAAAGGAAATTAATAGAAAGAATGGAGAGTAAAGGAATTGAATGGAATGAAATGGAATGGAATGGAGACGAATGGAATGTAGAGGAATGATATGGTGTCGTTTGGAATGCAATGGAATGCAAAGGAATGGAATGGTATGAAATGGAGAGGAAAGGAATGCAGTGGTGAATATTGGACTTAGTGGAATGGAATGGAATGGAAAGTAGTGCTATGTACTGGATTAGAAAGTAATGGAATGGAAGGAAATGGAATGAAATAAAGAGGAATGGAATGCAGAGGAATCCAATGGTTAGGATTGAAAAGGAATTGAAAAAGATGGAGTGGAATTTAGAGGAATGGAATAGAAAAGATTGTAATGGAGAGTAAAGAAAGGAAATGGAATGCAGAAGACAGGAATGGAAAGGAGAGATATGGAATGTAATAAAGAGAACAGGAATGGAGAAAAATGGAATGGAATAAAAGGCAATGGAGAGCAAAGGAATGCAATGGAATGGAAAGAAATGGAGTGGAATGGAAAGGAATGGAGAAGAATGGAATTCAATAGAATGGAATTGACAGAAATGGAATACAATGGAATGGAATGAAATGGAATGAATAGGATTGGAATGAACTGGAACATAATTGAAAAGAATGGAATGGAGAGGATTGACCTGGAATGGAGAGGAATGGAATTAAGTG
>NW_007240616.1:0-648 GCF_000164805.1 Carlito syrichta
AGCTAGTTAAGTCAGCTAGCTACCTAGATAGCTAGCTAGGATGCTAGCTAGTTATTTCAGTTAGTAAAGTCAGCTGGTTTGCTAGGTACCTAGATAGTTAAGTCAGCTGGCTAGCTAGCAGTCTAACTAGTTAAGTCAACTAGTTTAGTCAGCTCACCAGTCAACTGGTTAGCTAGAAAGCAAGGTAATTAAGTCAGCTTAACTAGCCAGTCTGCTCGCATACCAGCTGAATATTTAAGTCACCTTGTCTGTCACCTCACTCATCGGTTGACTAGTTAAGTAGGCTCACTGGTCAGCTCACCGGTCTGCCGAATAGTTAAGTCATCTGGCCAGTTGGCTCACTTGCCAGTCAACTAAAGTCAGCTCACCAGTCAGTTCACTCGACAGTCGTATAGTTAAGTCAGCTGATGAGTCAACTCACTCACTGGGTGACTAGTTATGTCAGCTGACCTGTGAGATCACTCATAGGAAAATGAGTTAAATTAGTTCACCTGTTGGCTCACTCACCAGCCGACTAGTTAAAGCAGATAACCAGTCGGCTGCCTAGCTGGCCAACGAGTTAAGTCAGCTAACCAATTGGCCGAATATTAGAACAACTTGTCAGCCGACAAGTTAGCTCAGCTAACTAGTCGCCAAAAAGTTAGCTCA
>NW_007240617.1:0-14585 GCF_000164805.1 Carlito syrichta
CAACAGGTTCGATAGTTATTTCAGCTAGTTAAGTATGCTGGATAGCTAGGTAGCTAGCTAGTTAATTCAGCTAGATATGTCAGCTAGCTAGCTAGTTAAGTCAGCTTGTTAAGTCAGCTAGCTATATGATAGCTACCTAGGGAGATAGCTAGTTAATGCAGCAAGTTATGTCAGCTGACTAGGTATGTACCTAGCTAGTTAAGCCAGCTAATTAGGTAAACTGGCTAGCTAGTTAAATCACCTAGTAAAGTCAGCTCGCTGGCCAGCAGGTTACCTTGGTAGTTAGGTAGTTAGGTCCGTTGGCCAACCAGTGGGCTATGTATGTAGGTAGCTCGTTAATTCAGTGGGCTAGCAATCAAGCATCTAGTTATGTCAGCTAGTTAAGTCAGCTGACTATCCTGCTGTCTGTCTAGGTAGCTAGCTAGTTAAGTTTGCTGACTAGCCAGCTGGCTAATTCGTTGTCAGCTGTTTAGTCAGCTGTCTAGCCTGATGGCTAGCTATGTAGCTAGGCAATTAAGTCAGCTGGCGAGCTAGTTAAGTCACCTTAAGTCACCCTGCTAGCCAGTTTTCCAGCTAGGTAGCTAGCTACTTATGTCAACTGTACAGCCATCTGACTAGATAGTTAAGTCACCTAGATAAGTCAGCTGACTAGCCCACTGGCTAGCTATGTATCTTGCTATTTAAGACAGCTAGCTAGACAGCTGGTTAGCTAGAAAATCCACCTAGTTAATTCAGCTGGATAGCCAGCTGGCTAGCTTTGTAGCAAGGTACTTAATTTGACTGGCTAGAAACCAGGTCGGCTAGTTAAAAGAGCAAGTTAACTCAGCTGGCTAGCCAGTAGGCTAGCTAGGTAGTGTCCTAGTTAAGTCAGTTGGTTGGACAGAGGACTAGCTACTTAAGTCAGTCAGTTAAGAATGCTGGCTATTCAGATGGCTAGAGAGCTAGAGAGCTAGTTAAGTCAGCTGCCTAGCCAGCTGGATAACTAGTTAAGACAGCTAGTTTAGTCACCTGGCTGGCCAGCTGCCTAGCATGTTAATCAACTAGTTGATTAACCAGCTGACGAACCAGCTGGCTAGCTAGTTAACTTTCCTCATTAAATCAGTTGACTAGCCAGCTCACTAGCTAGTTAAAAAGCTAGTCAACTCAGATGGCTAGAAAGCTGGCTGGCTTGTTATTTCAGCCAGTAAGGTCAACTGGCTAGCTAGGTAGCCAGTTAGTTCTGTCAGCTAGTTATGTCAGCTATCTAGCTAGTTAAGTCAGCTAGTTAAGTCAGCTAGCTACCTAGATAGCTAGCTAGGATGCTAGCTAGTTATTTCAGTTAGTAAAGTCAGCTGGTTTGCTAGGTACCTAGATAGTTAAGTCAGCTAGTATCATCAGCTGGCTAACGAGCTAAGTCAGCAAGTTAAGTCAGCTGGCTAGACACCTGCCTAGCTGTGTAGCTAGCTAGTTAAGTCAGCTGGCTAGCTAGCAGTCTAGCTAGTTGCAACTAGTTTAGTCAGCTCACCAGTCAACTGGTTAGCTAGAAAGCAAGGTAATTATGTCAGCTGGCATGCCAGAGGTTTATGTAGGTAGCTAACTAGTTAAGTCAGCTGGCTATCCAGCTGGCTACCTAGGTAGCCATGCAGTTAAGTAAACCTGCTAGCAAAATGGCTAGTTAGTTAAATAACCTAGTTAAGTCAGCTGGCTAGACCGCTGGCTAGTTGGGTAGCTAGCTAGTTATGTCAGCTGTCAAGCTAGCTGGCTAGCTAGTTAAGTAACCTAGTTAAGTCAACTGGCTATACAGCTGGCTAGCTAGGTAGCTAACTAGTTATGTCAGCTTTCCAACAAGCTGGCTAGCTAGTTAAGTCACATAGTTAAGTCAGCTGTCTAGCCAGCTTGTTAGCTAGGTTGCTTGCTACTTAAGTCAGCTGTCTAGACAACTGGTTATCTAGTTAAGTCACCTATTAAGTCAACTGTCTAGCCAGTTGGCTAGCTATATAGCAAGCTAATAAATACAGCTGACTAGCAAGCAAGACAACTATTTAAGTCAGCTTGCTTGCCAGCTGGCTAGCTAGGTAGCAAAATAGTTAAGTCACTTGGCTAGTCACTTGGCTAGCTATTTAATCAGCTAGTTAATTCATCTGGTTTCCCAGCTGGCTAGCTAGGCATTTAGCTTAAGTCAACTGGCTAGCCACCAGGCTAGCTAGTGTTGTCAGCTAGTTTTATCAGCTCGCTAGCCTACTGGCTAAATTGTTATGTCAGTTAGTTTAGTCAGCAGGTTAACTAACTGGCCAGCTGGTTAAATGAGCTAATCAATTCAAGTGGCTAGCCAACTGGCTAGCTAGGTAACTCCCTACTTTAGTCAGCTGACTAGCTAGCTGGCTACCTGGTTAAATCAGCTAGTTAAGTCAACTGGTCACCCACCTGGCTAGTTAGGTAGGTAGCTAATTAGTCAGCCAGCTGACTACCTAGTTAAGTCAGCGAGTTAAGTGAGCTGGCTAGACAACTGGCAAGCTAGTTGTCTAGCTAGTTAAGCCAGCTGGCTAGCCAGATGGCTATCTAGTTAAGTCTGCTAGTTTAGTCAGCTACTTAGCCGGTTCGCTAGCTAGGTGACTGGCAAGTTAAGCCAGTTGGTTAGCAGGCTTGATAGGTATGTGGCTAGCTAGTTAAGCCCGCTGGTTAGTCAGCAGACCAGCAGGCTGCCTGGCTAGTTAAGCCGACTGGCCATTCGACTGTCTAGCCAGCAGGCTGCCTAATTAAGCCGGCTGGCCAGCCCAGTAGCTGGCTAGCTGTCTCCCTAGCCAGCTTGCCAGCCAGGTAGCTAGCTAGTTAAGCCAGATGGCTAGCAGTGTAATCAAAAATTTACCTAGCTATTTAAGTCAGTTAGTTAGCCTGATATTCAGCCAACTTGCTAGTCAGCTACTTAAGTCAGCTAGCAATCCAGCTAACTAGTTGTCAGTTAGCAAGCCAGGTATCTATTCAGCTAGCTAGTTAAGTCAGCTAACAAGCCAACTATCTATTCAGCTAGCTAGTTAAGTCATCTAGCTATTCAGCTTGTTAGTCAGCTACCTAGCTTGTCAACTAGATAGTTAAGTCAACTATCCTGCTAACTAGCCAGTTATCTATCTAGTTAACTCAGCTAGAGAGTTAGATAGCTTGTTTGGTATCAAGTTATGTTGGCTAGATAGCCAGCTAGCTATTCAGCTAGCTAGTTAAGACAGCTAGCAAATCAGCTTGTTTACTTAGCTAACTAGGTGGCTAGAAAACTCAGTTATCTTGTCATCTAACTAGTGGGAACGCTCGCTTTCCATCAGGTCAACTAACTAGTCGGCCCCCTTGCCTGCCAACCGGTCAGCAAACTAGTCGGTTTGCTTGCCAGCCAACAGGCCAACTAACTTGTTGACTCTCTCACAGGCCAATAACTTAGCAAGCTAGTTGTCTTGCTCGCCAGCTGACTAGTTAATCCATCTCACCAGTCTGCTCGCACACCAGCTGAATATTTAAGTCACCTTGTCTGTCACCTCACTCATCGGTTGACTAGTTAAGTAGGCTCACTGGTCAGTTCACCAGTCTGCCGAATAGTTAAGTCCTCTGACCAGTTGGCTCACTCGCCAGTCAACTAAAGTCAGCTGACGAGTCAGTTCACTTGACAGTCGTATAGTTAAGTCAGCTGATGAGTCAACTCACTCACCGGGTGACTAGTTATGTCAGCTGACCTGTGAGATCACTCATCGGAAAATGAGTTAAATTAGTTCACCTGTTGGCTCACTCACCAGCCGACTAGTTAAAGCAGGTAACCAGTCGGCCGCCTAGCCGACCAACTAGTTAAGTCAGCTAACCAATTGGCCAAATAGTAGAATAACTTGTCAGCCGACAAGTTAGCTCAGCTAACTAGTCACCAAAAAGTTAGCTCAGCTAACTAGTCACTGACAAGTTAAGCAATCTAACTAATCGACCTAATTATCGACCAACTAGTCAGGTCAGCACACCAGTCATTCAATGAGTTAACAGAGCTGAGTAGTGGGCCAACTCGTCAGTCAACTATCAAACCCAGCTAACTAGTCTGCTGACTAGTCGGCCAACTTGTTAAGCTAGCTAAAAAGTTGGTCGTGTAGTAAGCCAACGTGTTAAAACAGCTAAATATTCTACCAACTCATCAACGAACACGTTAAGTCACCTAGGTAACCCGTTAAACAGCTAGTTAAGTCAGCTAGTTAATTAGTTTCCCAACTAGTTAACACAGGTGGCTAACTCATTAACCAACTCGTTAAGTGAGTTAGCTATCTTGTAAACCAACTGGTTAAGTCAGCTAGCTATGTCAGCTAGCTAACAAGCCAGCTAGCTAGGTCAGCTAGCTAAGTCAGCTAGCTTACTAGTTAGCTAAATATATGTCAGCTACTTAAGTCTGCTACCTAACTAGTTAGATAATTAGTTATTCAGCTAGTTATTCAGCTAGTTAAGTAGCTAGCTAACTATTTAATTCAGGTATTTATGTCAACTAGATAACTAGTTAAGTCTGCCAATTAAGTCAGCTACATAAGTAGTTAAGTCACCTAACTAATTCAGCTAGTTAAGTCAGCTTTCTAATTAATTCAGCTAGCTAAGACAGTTAGCTAGCAAGTTAGCTAACGGTTTAAGACAGCAGGTTGAGTCAGGTAGTTAGCTAGTTAACTAACTGGTTAAATCAGCTGGTTGAGTCATCTAGCTAGCTAGTTAGCAAACGGGGTTGTGTTAGCTGGTTGAATAATTTAGCTAGCTGGTTAGCTAACGAATTAAGTCAGCTGCATGAATCAGCTAGCTAGCTAGTTAGCTAACAGGTTAAATCAGCTGCTTGAGCCACCTAGGAAGATCATTAACTAAGGAGTTAAGTCGGGTGATTAAGTCAGCTAACTAGCATGTTGGATAACGTGTAAGCTAACTAGTAAACTAGCAGGTTAAGTCAGCTAGCTAGCTACACAGCAAACTCTTTAAGTTAGCTTGTTAGCTAGGTAGCTAGTTAGTTAGTTAACTGTTTAAATCAACTGGTAGCTAGGTAGCTAGCTAGTTAGTCAACTATTAATCAGCTATCTTGCTAGGTATCTGGCTAGATGATTCACCTAATTAAATCAGCTGGCTGGCCAACTGGCTAACTAGGTAGTGAGGTAGTTAAGTCAGTTGGCTAACCACCTGGCTAGCTGGTTAATTCAGCTAGATAAGAGAGCTCTCAAGCCAACTGGAAAGGTAGTTAGCTAGCTAGTTAAGTCTGCTAGAGAGATACCCGCTAGATAGTGATGTCTTCCAGTTAAGAAAGCTGGCTAGCCAACTGGCTAGCTGGTTAAGTCAGCTAGTTTAGTCAGCTGTCTTATCAGCTGGCTAGGTAGGTAGCTAGCTAGATAATTCAGTTTGCTAGCCAGCAGGGTAACTGTTCAAGTCAGCAAGTTGTCAGCAGGCTACCCTGCTTGCTAGGTAGGTAGCTAGCTAGTTAAGTGAGCTAGCTGGCCAGCTTGCTAGCTTAAGTCAGCTAGGTAAGTCAGTTGGCTAGTCAGCTTGCAAGATAGGCAGCCAGCTACTTAAGTCAGCTGCCTATCCAGCTGACTAGCTGGTTAACTCAGCTAATTAACTCAGCTGGAAACCAGATATCTAGCAATTTAAGTCAGCTCATTAAGACAGCTGGCTATCCAGCTGGTTAGTTAGTTAAAAAGCTATTTAAGTCAGGTGGCTATCCTACATGCTAGCTAGTTATATCAGCTAGTTAAGTCAGCTGGCTAGCTAGAAAGCTAGCTATATAAGTCATCTAGTTATGTCAGCCAGCTAGCTAGTTAAATCAGCTAGTTAAGACAGCTGGCTATCCAGCTGGTTAGTTAGTTAAAAAGCTATTTAAGTCAGGTGGCTATCCTTCATGCTAGCTAGTTATATCATCTAGTTAAGTCAGATGGCGAGCTAGAAAACTAGCTATATAAGTCAGCTAATTATCTCAACTAGCTAGCTCGTTAAGTCAGCTAGTTAAGGCAGTTGGCTAGGTAGATAGCTAGTTAAGTAGCTAGCTAGTTAAGCCAGCTAGTTAAGACAGCTGGCTAGCTAGGTAGCTAGCTGGTTAAGTCAGTCAGTAATGTCAGCTTTCTAGCTAGTTAAGTCAGCGAGCTAAATCAGCAGACTAGTCAACTTCCTAACTATTCAGCTAGCTATTTAAGTCAGCTGCCTAATCAGTTAGTTAGCTAGTTAAGTAATCTAGCTAAGTCAGCTCACTAGCCAGCTAGTTAGGTAGGTAGCTAGGTAGTTAAGTCAGCTGGCAAGCCAGCAAGCTATGTAGTTAGCTGGCTAGTTAATTCAGCTTGCTGTCCACCTGTCTAACTAGGTAGCTAGGCAGTTAGGTCAGCCTGCTAGCCAGCTGGCTAGCTAGTTATCGAGCTTGTTAAGTCAGTTGGCTAGCCAGCTGGCTAGCTAGATAGCTAGATAGTTAAGTCAGCTGCCCAGCACACTGGGTAGCAAGTAAAGCCACCAAGTTAAGTCAGCTGGATATCCAGCTGTCTAGCAAGGTAGTTTGCTACTTAAATCAGAAGTCTAGCAAGCTGGCTAGCTAGTTAATTCACCTATTAAAGTCAGCTAGCTAGTCACCTGGCTAGCTATATAGCAAGCTAGTTAACTCAGTTGTCTAGCAAGCAGGCTAGCTATTTAAGTCAGCTATTTAAGTCAACTAGCTAGCCAGCTGGCTAGCTAGTTATTGAGCTTGTTAAGTCAGTTGCTTGTTAAGTGAGTTTGTTAAGTCAACTAGCTAGCCAGCTGGCTAGCTAATTAAGTTAGCTAGATAAGTCTGCTGACTAGCCAGCTAGCTTGCTAGGTAGAGACCTAGTTAAGTCAGCTGGGTGGCCAGCTTTCTAACTAGTTAAGTCAGTTGGTTTTGCAAGCATGCTAGCTGCTTAAGTCAACTAGTTAAGTCAGTTGGCTAGCCAGCTGGATAGTTAGGTACCAAGCTAGTTAAGTCAGCTGGCTAGCCAGCTGGTTTTCTAGTTAAGTCAGCTACTTAATTCATCTGGCTTCCCAGCTGGCTAGGTAGGTAGCTAGTTAGTTAATTCAGCTGAATAGCCAGCTGACTAGCTGGTTAATTAAGCTAGTTAATTCAACTGGAAAGCCAGCTGGCTAGATAGTTAAATCAGATAGATAAGTCAGCTGGCTAGCTAGTTGAGTCAGTGAGTTAAGTCAGTTTTCTGTCCTGCTGCCTGTCTGGGTAGCTAACTAGTTAAGTCAGCTGATCTAGCAAGCTGGCTAGCTAGTTAAGTCACCTAGCTAAGTCAGTTCACTGGCCAGCTGGTTAGCTAGGTAGCTAGGTAGTTAATACAACAGGCAAGCCAGCAGTATACATCAGTAGCTAGCTAGTTAAGTCATCTGGCTAGCCACCTGGCTAGCTAGAGTTGTCAGCTAGTTAAGTCAACTGGCTAGCCAGCTAGCCAGTCAACTAGCTAGTCAACTAATTGAGTTAGCTAGCTAGCCATCTAGCTATTTAAGTCAGCTAGCATGTCAGCTAACTATTCAGCAAGCTAATTAAGTCAGCTAGCAAGTCAGGTTGCTTGTCAGATAACTAGTTAATTCAACTAGTTAGTCAGCTAGATAATTAATTCAGCTAGCTAGATATTTAGCCAGTTAGCTAGCTAGTTAAGTCACCTTGCTAGACAGTTAGATGGCTTGTTTGCTAGCAAGGTATATCTGCTAGATAGCCAGCTAGCTAGTCAAGTCAGCTAGCATACCAGCTAGTTATGTTGCTAACTAGTTAACTAGCAACTCAGCTAGCTGGTCAGCTAACTAGTTGGCAAGCTCGTTTTCCATCAGGTCAGCCAAATATTCAGCTTGCCCACCTGCCAACCAATAAGCAAACTAGTCGGCTCACTTGCCAGCCAGCAGGTCAACTAACTTGTCTACTCGCTTTCAGGTCAATAGGTCAGGGAACTAGTCGGCTTGCTCGCCAGGTGACTAGTTAAGTCAGCTCATAGGTCGGCTCACTCACTGGCCGAATAAATGAGGCAGCTCACACGTCAGCTCACTCGCTGTCTAAATAGTTAAGTTGGCTCACTGTTCGGTTCACTCACCAGCCGACTAGTTAAGTCTGACCAATTAGCTCACTCACCAGCTGACTAAATTCAGCTGACCAGTCATCTTACATGCCAGCATACTAATTAAGTCAGCTGACAAGTCGACTCGCCTATCAGCCGACTAGTTAATTCAGTTGACCAATCATCTCACTCGCCAGTGAACTAGTTAATTCAGCTTCCAATTCAGCTCACTCACCGGTCGACTAGTTAAGTCAGCTAACCTCTCGGCTCACTCGCCAGAAGACTAGTTGTCAGCTAACCTGTTGGCCTACTAGCCGTCCAACTAATTAAGTTAGGTAACTTGTCAGTCGATAATTTAGTTGAGCTAACTAGTCGGTCGACAAGTTAGGTCAACTAACTAGTTGGCTAACTAATCGGATGACTAGTTAGGTCAGCAAATTAGTCAACCAACTAGTTAACCAGGATAACTAGTGGGCCACATGTCAGTCAACTAGTTAACCCAGCTAAATAGTCAGCCGACTATTCGGCCAACATTTTATGCCAGCAAACAAGACGGTTGAGTAGTCAGCCAACATATTAAACCAGCTAACTAGTCAGCCAACTTGTCAGCCAACAAGTTGTCACATAGATAACTTGTTAACCAATAAGTTAAATCAGCTAGATATCTCGTTTACCAACTATTTAAAACAGTTAGGTAACACGTTGACCAACTTGTTAAGTCAGCTAGCTATCTCGTTAGCCAACCAGTTAAGTCAATTAGCTAAGTCAGCTGGGTAAACAGCTAGCTAGCTACGTCAGCTAGGTGAATCAACTAGCTCACTTGTTAGCTAAATATTTAAGTCAGCTACTTAAATCTGCTTCCTGACTAGTTAGCTAATCAATTAAGCCAGCTAATCATTCAGTGAATTAAATAGTTAGCTAACTATTTAATTCACATAGTTAAGTTAGCTAGCTAACTAGTTAAGTCCACAAGTTAACTCAGCTAGTTAAGTCAGTTTTCAAAATTCATCAGCTGTTTAAGACAGCTAGCTAGCTAGTTAACTAACGAGTTAAGTTAGCAGCTTGAATCAGGTAGTTAGCTAGTTAACTAACGTGATAAGTCAGCTAGTTGAATCAGCTAACTACAGTTAGAAAACGGGTTGATTTAGTTGGCTGAGTAGGCTAGCTAGCTAGTTAGTTAACGAGTTAAGTCAGCTGGATGAGTCAGCTAGCTACCTAGCTATCTAACGATTTAAGTCACATGGTTGTATCAGCTAGCTAGCTCATTAGCTAACGAGTTAAGTAAGATAACAAGTCACCTAATTAGCACATTAGATAATGAGTAAACTAACTAGTAGGCTAACTGGTTAAGACAGTTAGCTAGCTGGCAGCTAACTATTTAAGTCAGCTAGCTAGCTCCACAGCTAGCTAGTTAGCTAACTACTAAAGTCAGCTGGCTATGTAGCTAGCTAGTTAAGTCAGCTACTTAAGTCAGCTGGCTAGCCAGCTGGCTAGCTAGGTAGCAAGCTAGTTAAGTCAGTTGGCTAACCAACTGACTAGCTGATTAATTCAGCTAGTTAAGAGATCTGGCAAGCCAACTGACAATGTATGTAGCTAGCTAATTAAGTGAGCTAGATAGCTACCTGGCTAGCTAGTGATGTCAGTGAGTTAAGTCAGTTGACTATCCAACTGTCTATCTGGTTAAGTCAGCTAGTTTAGTCAGCTGTCTAGCCAGCTGGCTAGTTATTTAGCTAGCTAGATAAGTCAGCTTGCTAACCAGCAGGCTAGTGGTTCAAGTCAGCTAGCTAAGTCAGCTGGCCTCGCTTGCTTTCCATCATGTCATCTAACTAGTCTGCTCACTCACCTGTCAACCTGTCAGCAAACTAGTCGGCTTGCTTGCCAGCCAAAAGTTCAAGTAAATCGTCGGCTTACTCACAGGCCAACAGGACAGCTAGCTAGTTGGTTTGCATGCCAGCTGACTAGTTAATTCAGCATGCCAATGGCTCTCTCGCTGGCTGACTAGTTAAGGCATCTCACCCATCAGCTCACTCTATGGCCAACTAGTTATTTCTGCTCACCGGTCTGCTCACTCACTGGCTGACTAGTTAAGTCTTCTGACCAGTCGACTCACTCGCCAGTCAACTAAAGTCAGCTGATCATTCAGTTCACTCACCGGCAGTTTAGTTAAGTCAGCTGACCAGTTGGCTCACTCACTGGCTGACTTGTTAAGTCAGCTGACCAATCGGCTCTCTCACCCACCAACTAGTTAAGTCTGCTCATCTGTTGGCTCATGTGCTGGCCGACTAGTTAAGTCAGGTAACCTGTCCGCCAACTAGCCGTCCAAATAGTAAAGTGAGCTAAACAATCGTCTGAATGGTTGACCACCTTGTCAGCAGACTAGTTAGCACAGGTACCTAGTTGGCTGAGTAATTAGGTCAGCTAACTTCTCGGCCAACTAGTCGGCCGATTAGATAGTTAAGCAAATTAGCAGGAAACTAGTTAGCATTGCTAACTAGTGGACCAACTCGTCAGTCAAATTGTTAAGCCAGTTAACTAGTCAGTTAATAACTAGTTAGTTGCTAAGCCAGCTAACAAGTAGGTCAAGTAGGCAGCCAACTTGTTAAACTAAGTAGTTGACTGACTCATGAGCCCACAGGTTAATTCACCTAGCTAACTCATTAACCAACTAGTTAAGTCAGCTAGTTAACTCGTTCATCAACTATTTAAAACAGTTAGCTAAATCATTGACCAACTTAAGTCAGTTAGACATCTCGTTAGCCAACTAGTTAACTCAGCTAGCTTAGTCAGCTAACCAGCTACCTATCTAAATAAGCTAGCTACGTTAGCTAGCTCACTAGTTAGCAAACTATTTAAGTCAACTACTTAAATCTGCTAACTAGCTTGTGCAATAATGATTAAAGCAGCTAGTTATTCAGCTAGTTATATAGTTAGCTAACTATTTAATTCAGGTAGTTACATCAGTTAGCTAACTTGTTAAGTTGGCCAGTTAAGTCAGCTAGCTAAGTAGTTAAGTCAGATAGCTAAGTCAGCTAGCTAAGTCATTTTTCTAATTTAGTCAGATGGTTAAGACAGTTAGCTAGCTAGTTAGCTAATGGGTTAAGTCAGCAGGTTGAGTGAGGTTGTTAGCTAGTTAACTAACATGTTAAGCCAGCTGGTTGAGAAAGCTAGCTAGCTAATTATCAAACGGGTTGTGTCAGCTGGTTGAGTAGGCAAGCTAGATAGTTAACTAACGAGCTAAGTCAGCTGATTGAGTCAGCTAGCTAGCTCTTTAGATAGCGAGTTAAGTCAGATGATTAAGTCAGTTACCTAGCACGTTAGATAACGAGTAAGCTTACTAGTTAGCTAGCTGATTAAGTCAGCAAGCTAGCTAGGCTGCTAACTATTAAAGTCAGCTTGTTAGCTAGGTAGCTAACTGGTTAGATAACAATTTAATTCAGCTGGCTAACTAGGTATCTAGCTAGTTAGTTAACTATATAAGTCAGCTGGCCAGCTAGGTAAATAACTAGTTAACTCAGCTGGCTAGCCAGAAATCTAGATAGACAGAGAGCTAGTTAAGTCAGTTGGCTAGGTAGCTGGCTAGCTGGTTGATTCAGCTCATTAAGAGAGCTGGCTAGCCAACTTGCAATATATGTTGCTCATTAGTTAAGTCAGCTAGACAGCTCCCTGGCTAGGTAGTGATGTCAGTGTGTTAAGTCAGTTGGCTAGCGAACTGACTAGCTGGTTAAATCAGCTGAGTTAGTCAGCTGCATATCCAGCTGGCTAGGCTGGTAGCTAGATAGATCTGTCAGTTTGTTAGACAGCAGACTGGCTATTCAAGTCAGATAGTTAAGTCAGCTGGATAGCCTGCAGGTTATGTAGGTATCTAGCTAGTTAAGTGAGCTGGCTTGCCAGCTTGCTATCTTAAGTCAGCTATGTAAGTCAGTTGGCTAGCCATCGGTCTAGATAGGTAGCCAACTAGTTAAATCCCCTGGCTAGCCAGCTGACTTGCTGGTTAAGTCAGCTGGCAACCTACTGCCTAACTAGTTAAGTCAGCTAGTTAAGGCTGTTGGTTATACAGGTTGCTAGCTAGTTAAAAAGCTAGGTAAATCAGATGGCTAGCCATCTGGCTAGCTAGTTATTTCTGCTAGTTGTCAGCTGGTTACCTATGAATCTAGCTATATAAGTCAGCTAGTTATGTCAGCTAGGTAGCTCGTTAAATGAGCTAGTTAACCCAGCTGGTGCACTAAGTAGATAGCTGGTTAAGTCAGCTAAGTTAGCTTGCTAGCTAGTTAAGTCAGCAAGCTAAGTCAGTTGGCTAGCCAACTGCCTAGCTGGGGAACCATCTATTTATGTCAGCTGGCTAGCCAGTTGGGTAGTTAGTTCAGTAATCTAATTAAGTCAGCTCAATAGAGAGTTGGTTAGCTATGTAGCTAGCTAGTAAAGTCAACTGGCTATCCAGCTGGTTAGCTAGGGACCTAGGCAGTTAAGTCAGCCTGCTAGCCACCTGGCTAGCTAGTTAAGTCACCTAGCTGAAGTCAACTAGCTAGACATCTGGCTAGCTAGATAGCTAGATAGTTATGTCAGCAGTCTAGACTGCGGGCTAGCTAGTTAAGTCACCTAGTTAAGTCAGTTGGCTATCCAGCTGGCTAGCCAGGTAGCTTGCTAATTAACTGAGCTGGCTTGACAGCTGGCTAGCTAGTTAAGTCACCTAGTTTAGTCAGCTGGCCAGCCAGCAGGCTAACTATATAGCAAGCAGTTTAATTAAACTGACTAGCAAGCAGGCTAGCTATTTATGTCAGCTAGTTAAGTCAGCTGGCTAGCTAGTTGGCTAGCTAAGTAGCAAGCTAGTTATTTCAGTTGGCTATCCAGCTTGAAAGGTAATTAAGTCAGCTTGTTAAGTCAGCTGGCTAGCCAGCTAGCTAGCTTTGTAGAGAGCTAGTTAAGTCAGCTGGCTAGCCAGCTGACTAACTAGTTAAGTCAGCTAGTTGAGTTAGCTGGTTAGCCAATTGGCTAGAAGGTTAAGTCAACTAGTTAATTCAGCTGGCCTCCCTGCTGGCTAGCTAGGTAGCAAACTAGTTAAGTATACTGGCTAGCCAGCTGGCTAGAAAGTTAAGTCAGCTAGTAAATTCAGCTGTCTTCCCAGCTACCTAACTAGGTAGCTAGCTAATTAAGCCAGTTGGCTAGCCAGCTGGCTAGCTTATTAAGTCGGCTAGCTAATTCAGCAGGTCAGCTAGCACTCTAGCTACATAAGTCAGCTAGTTAAGTCAACTGGCCAGGCAGCTGCTAGCAAGATAAGTAAGCTAGTTAAGTCAGCTGCCCAACCAGCTGTGTATCTAGCTAGTTAGCCAGTTAAGTCAGCTAGTTAAGTCATCTGGCCTGGCTAGGTAGCTAGCTATTTAAGTCATTTAGTTAAGTCAGCTGTCTAGCCAGGTGCAAAGCAGGGTGGCTAGCTAGTTAAATCAGCTGGCTAGCCAACTGGCTAGCTAGTTAAGCACGAAGTTAAGTCAGCTTGCTAGCCAGCAATTTTGCTATGTAGTTAGGTAGTTAACTCAGCTGTCAAGCCTACAGGTTATGTAGGTATGTATCTAGTTAAGTGAGCTGGCTAGCCATGAGTCTATCTTGCTATGTCACCTAGTTAAGTCTCCTGGCTATCCAGCTGTCTATCTAGGTCGCTAGCTAGTTAAGTCTGTTGGCTAGTCAGCTGGCTACTTCATTAAGACAGCTAGTTAAGTCAGCTGGCCAGCCAGCTCTCTAGCTACATAAGTCAGCTAGTTAAGTCAGCTGGCCAGTCAGTTGGCAAGCAGGATAAGTAAGCTAGTTAAGTCAGCTGTCCAGCCAGCTGGCTATCTAGGTAGTTAGCTAGTTAAGTCAGATAGTTAAGTCATCTGGCTAGCTATGTAGCTAGCTAGTTAATTCATTTAGTTTTCAGCTGTCTAGCCAGGTGCAAAGCAGGGTAGCTAGCTAGTTAAATATGCTGGCTAGTCAGTTGGTTAGTTAGTTAAGTCACGCAGTTAAGTCAGCTTGCTGGCCAGCAGGTTAGCTATGTAGTTAGTTAACTCAGCTGTCAAGCCTGTAGACTATATAGGTATGTATCTAGTTAAGTGAGCTGGCTAGCCATGAGGCTATCTTGCTATGTCACCTAGTTACATCACCTGGCTATCCTGCTGTCTATCTAGGTAGCTAGTTAGTTAAGTCTGTTGGCTAGCCAGCTGGCTACTTCGTTACATCAGCTAGTTAAGTCAGCTGGCTAGGCTGCTGGCTAGCTAGGTAGCTAGGCAATGAAGTCAGCTGGCTAGCCAGCTGGCAAGCTAGTTATGTCAGGTAGTTTAGTCAGCTGTCTAACCAGCTGGCTAGCTAGTGAATTCAGCTCATTAAGTCAGTTGTCTAGCAAGCTGGCTATCTATTAAAAAGCTAGTTACAAGCCTGGCTCGGTGGCTCAGCCTGTAATCCCGCGGTTTTGGGAGGCTGAGGTGAGTGGATTGCCTGAGCCCGCGGGTTCGAGACCTGCCTGGGCAGTGAGACCTCATCTCTACAATTAATCAAAAAATCAGCCGGGCGTGGTGGTGCATGCCTGTAATTCCAGCTACTTGGAAGGCTGAGGCT
>NW_007240618.1:0-947 GCF_000164805.1 Carlito syrichta
CTAGCTAGTTATGTCAGCTGACTAGACAGCTGGCTAGATAGTTAAGTCACCTAGATATGTTTGCCGACTAGCCAACTAGCTAATTATGTAGCTTGCTTCTTATGTCAGCTGCCTAGACAGCTGGCTAGCAAGATAAGTCACCTAGTTATTTCAGCTGAATACCAGCTGGATAGCTATGTGGCAAGCCAGTTAATTAAACTGGCTAGAATGCAGGCCAGCTAGTTAGTTAAGTAAGCTGGCTAGCTATGTAGTGACTTATTTAAATCAGTTGCCTAGCTTGCTGGCTGGTTAATAAAGTCAGCTAGTTAAATCAACTGGCTATCCAGGTAGCTAGAGAGGTAGAAAACTAGTTAAGTTAGCTGGTTAGCAAGCTGATTAACTTGTTAACTTAGCTAGTTTAGTCACCAGGATGGCCAGTTACCTACCTCATTAACCAACAAGTTCAGTCAATGGCTAATCCACTGGCTAGTTAGTTAAGTCACCTCGTTAAGTGAGGTGGCTTGCCAGCTCGCTAGCTCTTTAAAAAGCTAGTTAAGTCACATGGGCAGAGAGCTACCTAGCAAGTTATGTCATCTAGTTAAATCAGCTGGCTAGCTAGGTAGTTAGATAGTTAATTCAGCTAGTTAAATTAGCTAGATAGTTAAGTCAGCTAGTTAAGTTGACTAGCTAGTTAGATAATTAGCTAGGTAGCTAGCTAGTTATTTCAGTTAGTAAAGTCATCTGGCAAGCTAGGTAGCTAGCTAGTTAAGTCAGCTAGTTAAGTCAGCTGGCTAGCTAGTTAAGTAAGCTATTTAAGTCAGCTGGCTAGCAAACTGGCTAGCTGGGTATCTTTCTAGTTAATTCAGCTTGCTAGCCAGCTGGTTAACTAGTTAAGTCACCTAATTAAGTCAGTTCTCTAGTCAGCTGGCTAACTAGGTAGCTAAGTAGTTAAGTCAGGTTTGCAAGCC
>NW_007240619.1:0-512 GCF_000164805.1 Carlito syrichta
GAGAGGAATTGAAAGAAATGGAATGGAGAGGAATGGAATAGAATGGAAAGGAAAGAAAAGAAAAGGAAGGGAGAGGAATGGAATGAAGAGGAATGGAATGGAATAAAATGCAGTGGAATGAAATGGAATGGAATGGAAAAGACAAAAATGGAATGGAATGGAATGGAAAGGAATGCAGAGGAATGGAATGAAATGGACAGGAATGGAATGGAGAGTAATGGAATAGAGAAATGGAATGAAATGGATTGGAATAGAGAGGAATGGAATGGAAGGGGAGGAGAAAGAAAGGAGAGGATTGGAATGCATAGAATGGAGAGGAATTGATTATAGTTGAATGTATCAGAATGGAATAGAGTGGAATGAAGAGGAATTGAATGGAATAAATGGAATTGAGGGGAATGTAATAGAATAGAGAGGAATGGAATGGAATGGAGTGGAATGGAATGGAATGGAATTGAGAGGAATGAAATGGAGAGGAAAGAAATGGAATTGGGAGGAATGGAAAGGAATTG
>NW_007240620.1:0-351 GCF_000164805.1 Carlito syrichta
TTCATTGCCTGCCTTCCATTCCATTGTATTCCTTTCCTTTCCATTCCTCTCCATTCCATTTCATTCCAGTCCATCGCATTCCATTCCACTCCACTCCAATACATTAAATTCCTGATCGTTCCATTCCATTCAATGTCACTCCGTTGCATTCTCTTCCACCCAAGTCCATTCAATTCCTCTTCATTCCACTCCAGTCCAATCCATTCCATTTCTCTCCATCCATTCTTTTCCATTCTATTTCATTCCTCTAAATTGTATTCCATTCCATTCCATTCCTCTCCATTCCATTCCTCTCCCTTCCATTCCATTCCATTCCTCTCCATATAATTCCATTCCTCTCCATTCCATTCC
>NW_007240620.1:1893-2810 GCF_000164805.1 Carlito syrichta
TACTCTCCATTCCATTCCTTTCCTCTCCATTTCATTCCTCTCCATTTCATTCCATTCCTCTGCATTGCATTCCATTCCATTCCTCTCCATTCCATTCCATTTCTGTCCATTCCATTCTTTTCCTTTCCATTTCATTCCACTTCATTTTATTCCATTGCATTCCTCTTCATTCCATTCTTCTCCCTTCCATTCCATTTCATTCCTTTCCATTCTATTCTATTGTATTCCATTCCTCTCCATTCCATTTCTTTGCATTCCTCTCCATTCCATTGCATTCCATTCCATTCCTCTCCATTCTTTGCAATTTCTCTTCATTCTATTCCTTTCCATTCCATTCCATTCGATTCAATTCCTATCCATTACTTTCCGTTCCTCCCCCTCCATTCCATTACTTGGTATTCCATGCACTTCCATTCCATTCCATTCATCTCTATTTCATTCCACTCCATTCCTCTGCATTTCATTTCAGTCCATTCTTCGGCGTTTCATTCCATTCCATTCCACAGCATTTCAATCAATTCCTCTCTAGTCCATTCCATTCCTCTCCAATCCATTCCATTCCATTCCATACCATTCCATTCCACCTCATGCCATTCCAATGCACTCTGTTCCATTCCATTTCTCTACATTCCATTCCTCTCCCTTCCATACCATTCCACTCCATTGAATTGCTCTTTATTATATTCCATTCCATTCCATCAATCCCTATTTCATTCCTCTCCATTCAATTCCACTCAATACAATTCCATTCCATTCCTCTCCATTCCATTCCTCTCCGTTTTCTTCCATTCCTCTTTATTCTATTCTGTTCTATTCCATTCCATTCCTCTCCATTCCAGTTTATTTCATTTCTCTAAATACCTTTCCATTACATTTCATTTCATTGCCTGCCTTCCATTCCATTGTATTCCTTTCCT
>NW_007240621.1:0-300 GCF_000164805.1 Carlito syrichta
ATGAGGTGGAATGGAATGGTATGGAATGGAATGGATTGGAGAGGAATGGAATGGACTAGAAAGGAATGGATTGAAATGGTGTGGAATGGAATGGAATGAAACGCCAAAGAATGGACTGAAATGAAATGCAGAGGAATGGAGTGGAATGAAATAGAGATGAATGGAATGGAATGGAAGTGCATGGAATACCAAGTAATGGAATGGAGGGGGAGGAACGGAAAGTAATGGATAGGAATTGAATCGAATGGAATGTAATGGAAAGGAATAGAATGAAGAGAAATTGCAAAGAATGGAGAGGAA
>NW_007240622.1:0-600 GCF_000164805.1 Carlito syrichta
GAGGAATGGAATAGAATCAAATAGAGTGAAATGCAAACGAATGGACAGGAATAAATGGAATGGATGAAATGGAATGGAATGGAATGGCGAGGTATGGAAAAAAATGGAATGGAATTGAATGGAATGGAATGGAGAGAAATGGAATGAAATCGTGAGTAATGTAAAGGAATGGAAAGTAATGGAAGGGAATGGAATAGAGAGGAATGGAATAGAATTGAATGAAATGGAGAGGAAGAAATAGAATGGAATGGAATGGATGGAATGGAATGCAATGGTATGGAGCGAAATTGAGAGACATGGATGGAGTGGAATGGACTGGAATGGACATGAATGTAGGGGAATGGAATAGAGTGAAATGGAATGGACAGAAATGGAATGGAATGGAATCGAATGGAATGGAGAGAATTGGAATGGAATGGAATAAACGGAACGGAATAGAAGGAAGAGGCATGGAATGGAATGGAGAGGAATGGAATGGAAAGGTATGGAATGTAATTGAGTGTAATGGAAAGGAATGGATTGGAATGGAGGGGAATGGAATGGAATGCAGAAGAATGAAATGGAATGTAATGGAGAGGATTGGAATGGAGAGAAATGGAT
>NW_007240623.1:0-6116 GCF_000164805.1 Carlito syrichta
CTGCCTATTGCTAAGAAAGAATAAGGAATCTGGGTTACACGTGTCCTCAATCCCTAAAAAACTTTAGTGCGTCTTCCTAAGGGCTAAACACGAATCAGGGTTTTTGAAGCATTAATCAGTGGAAATGGGGTCCTCATATACAGGCCAATACACGGCCTTTTGCTAAGAATGAATAAGGAATCTGGGTTGCACGTGTTCTCTATCCCAAAAGAACTACAGGGCCTCTTGCTAAGGGCTAAACAAGAATAAGGGATTCGAAGCAGGAATGTGGGTAATACTCCTCATAACAGGAAACTTCGAGGCCTCTTGCTAAGGAAAAATAAGGAGTTTGTTTTACACGGTTCCTCAATCTGATAGTCTACATGGCATCTTGCTAAGGGCTAAACAAGTATCAGAGTTTTAAAACAGGAATCTGGGGAAAGGGAGTCCTCATATACAGGACACTACATGGCCTCCAGCGAAGGAAGTATAAGGAATCTGTGTTACACGAGTCCTCAATCCGAAAGAATTCTCAGGACGTCTTGCTACCAGACAAACAAGAATCAGGGCTTCGAGCTCCCCTCATGTTTTGGAGCTATTTAGCATGTGGATATTAGGAATCAGTCAAGTCAGGACTCCAGCAACATTCTGGTCCTCTTGATAGTTGTAAACGGATATTTGGTACTACAAGTTCGTTAGGTTCCTCAGGACAACTAAGACCAGATTCCAGCACATAAAGCATCATCTTGTCATATTTGGATGTAGCTTTTGGTATCAAGATGAACCTTGTAATTCTCAAACTTCCATTTGTCCTTTTATTTTGAGAGGAACCAAGTGTTTCTCAGTTGCAGAATGTTTAGTAAGTATTTTTTTATATTATTTTATTTTTTTATTATGAAGTTTTGGGGTACAGTTAAGGGTTAGGTATACAATTGCGTTTCATTCAGGCACCCTGTTGATATGGGGTGTTTCCCCGTTCCCAGACAGATATTTGCTACTGTTAATCCCATCTCCCTCACCCCACAATAGTTTCCCAGTTCGTTCAGTCATTTTCGTATAGTATTGCATTGGATGTTTAAGGTCAATTATATGAGTGAGAACCTGTGATACTCGGATCTTTGTTTCTGGGAGAGGTCACTCAGTATTATAGACTCTAGTTCCATCCAAGTTGCTGCAAAATTCATGATTTTGTTCTTTTTTATGACTGTGTGATATTCCATCGTGTATACGTACCACATTATTTAATCCAGTCCTCTTTTGACGGGCAGCATGGTTGTTTCCAGGTTCTTGCTATTGTGAATAGTGCTGCAATAAACATGCCTGTGCAGGTATCTTTTTTATAGAGTGATTTGTGTTCTTTAGGATATATTCCCAGTAGGGGGATTGCGGGGTCATATGGGAGGTTTGTATTTAGAACTTTTAGGAATCGCCACACTGCTTTCCACAGAGGTTGCACTAGTTTACACTCCCACCAACAGTGTAGAAGTGTTTCCTTTTCACCACACCCTCTCCAGCAGCTGTTATTTTTTGACTTGTTGATAATTGCCATTCTGACTGGGGTTAGGTGGTATCTCAGTGTGGTTTTGATTTGCATCTCCCTGATGATTAGTGAGGTTGAACATTTCTTCATGTGTTTGTTGGCTGCTCGGATGTCTTCCTTTGTGAAGTGTCTGTTCATAACTTTTGCCCATTTTATAATGGGGTTGTTTGTTTTTTTCTTTTCAGCACGTTTGAGTTCCTTGTAGATCCAGGATGCTAAGCGTTTTTCGGACCTGGAGTTGGTAAATACTTTTTCAAAAATCTGTATGCGGTCTCCCTGCTCCCTTGATGGGTCTTTGGTTTTGCAGATGCTTGTCAGTTTAATAAAGTTCCACTTGTCTATTTTCTCTCTTATGAACTGTGGGTTTTGGGTTTTGTTCAGGAATTGGATGCCAGTTCCGATTTCCATGAGGGTATTTCCTTCATTTTCTAAGGCTCTTATGGTTTGAGGTTTTATATTTAGGTCTCTGACCCATTTGGAATTAACCGTTGTGCATGGGGATAGATAACGGTCCTGTTTCAATCTTCTGCATGTGGTCAGCCAGTTTTCCCAGCACCATTTACTGAATAGGTTCTCCTCTCCCCAGTGGTAGGTGGTGGAGGCTTTGTCAAAGATGAGTTGGTTGAGAAATTGAGGTTTTGCTTCTGGAATCTCAATTCTATTCTATTGATCTATATGCCTGTTCCTATACCAATACCAAGCTGTTTTGATGATAGCAGCTTTATAGTAACGTTTGAAGTCTGGTAATGTGATACCAACTGCTTTGTTTTCTTTGTTGAGGATTGTTCTGGCTATTCTTGGACGTTTGTGTTTCCATATGAATTCCTGCATTGTTTTTTCTAGGTCTGAGAAGAATGTTGCTGGTAATTTGACGGGTATTGCATTGAATTTGTAGATTGCCTTAGGTAAGATGGACATCTTCACAATGTTGATTCTTCCAATCCATGAGCATGGGATATTTTTCCACTTGTTTGTGTCAACTTTGATTTCTTTGAGCAGTGTTTTGTAGTTTTCCTTGAAAAGGTCTTTCACGTCTCTGGTTAGGAAGATGCCAAGGTATTTCATTTTTTTGTGGCTATCGTGAATGGAATTGTGTTTTTTATTTGGGTTTCTGTTTGTTTATTATTGGTGTAGAGAAATGCGATTGTCTTTTGTACATTTATTTTGTATCCTGAGACTTTGCCAAAGGGCTTTATCAGTGTAAGGAGGCTTTTGACAGATTCTCTTGGGTTTTCAAGGTACACAATCATATCATCTGCAAAGAGAGATAAATTGACTTCCTCTTTTCCTATTTGGATACTCCTGATTGCCTTCTCTTCTCTGATTGCTCGAGCCAGGACTTCCAATACTATGTTGAACAGGAGGGGTGAGAGTGGGCATCTTGTCTTGTTCCAATTTTCAGGGGAAATGGTTCTAATTTTTGTCCATTTAGGAGTATGCTCGCTGTGGATTTCTCATAGATGGCTTTTACTATTTTGAGGTATGTTCCCCATATGCCTAGATGTTCAAGGGTTTTTATCAAGAAGGGGTGCTGGATTTTATCAAAAGCTTTTTCTGCATCTAATGATATAATCATGTGGTTTTTGTTTTGACATCTGTTGATGTATTTAATAACCTTTATGGTTTTACGAATGTTGAACCAGCCTTGCATCCCAGGAATGAAGCCTACTTGGTCATGATGGATGATTTTTGAGATGTATTGCTGAATCCGGTTTGCTAGGATCTTGTTGAGAATTTTAGCATCTATGTTCATCAAAGATATTGGCCTGTAGTTCTCTTTCTTAGCTGGATCTTTACCTGGCTTGGGTATCAATGTGATGTTGTCTTCGTAAAATGATTTGGGGAGCATTCCATCTTTTTCAATCGCCTGGAATACCTTCAGTAGGACTGGCATCAGCTCCTCCTTAAATGTCTTGTAGAATTCTGCTGGAAAGCCATTTGGTCCAGGGCTTTTTTTTATAGGACGTTTTCTTATTATATAGTTGATTTCCTTGATTGTTATTGGTTTATTTAGGGTCTCAATTTCTTCTTGTTCCAACTTACGTAGGTTGTGTGATGTCAGAAAGTCCTCCATTTCCTTAAGGTTTTCAAGTCTGTTTCCATACAAGTGTATGTAGTAGTCTCTAATGATCTTTTGTATTTCTTCAGGGTCAGATGTGACTTCATCTTTTGTGTTTCTGATTGTGCTTATCTGTTTTTTTTTCTCGTTTTTTCTTGGTCAGTCTAGCTAGGGGATCATCGATCTTGCTTATTCTTTCGAAGAACCAGCTTTTTGTTTCATTTATTTTTTTCTATTATCTTTTTGTCTTCTATGTCCTGGATTTGGGCTTTTATTTTGGTGATCTGGATTCTTCTGCTGAAATTAGAGTTTTTGTGATCTTGCTTTATCCAGCTTCTTTAGGTGTCTTGTTAGGTTGTTAATTTCTGTTACGTTCCATTTTCCTCATGTGTGTATGTAGGGATATCAATTCCCCTCTTACTACAGCTTTCAGGGCATCCCAGAGAATTTGGTAAGATGTTTCTTCATTTTCTGTAGTTTTTTTGTGATTTTCAAAGATATAGTTCCCCAAAGAAAGTTCATTAACACTTTTTCTTGATTCCATATTAAGATTGTAATTTTTTAATATATTGAATTAAGTAAATAATTACAATTAATTTCTCTTGTTTCTCTTCCTTTTTAAAAATGTGGTTGCATTTCAAATGCCATGCATGGCTAGCATTTTCTTTGGACATTGCTGCATAAGAGGATTGCCTTCCTTGTGAGAGCTCAATCTGCCTCCTCGTAAGACCTAGAGACAAGGAAAGTTATTGGAGGGAGGGATCCCTAGAAACTTAGGAAATATCTGTTTTAATATAGCACAGCTTGCATGGGCCACACATCCTTTTGCGCTATAATCATTAACTAGTAAACATTTTGGTTGTCTGGGCTCTGTGGCTCAAACTGTAATCCCAGCACGTTGGGAAGCCGAGGTGAGTTGATTGTCTGAACCAGCGTGTTCGATACCAGCCTGGGAAACTTGGTGAGACCTCGTCTCGACAATAAATTAAAAAATTATCCAGGCGTGGTAGCACGTGCCTTCATTCCCACTATTTGGAAGGCTGTTGCAGAAGGATCGCAGGATCCCAGGAGACCGATGCTGGGGTGACCATGAGCGTGCAACTGCATTGCAGCCTGGGCAAGAGTGAGACTCCACATCAAAAGAGAGACACCTGCTTTTTTTGACTCAGACAGACCCGACCCTGGCTGATTGCGTCTCCTGTCACTCAAAACCAGAGGGGTAGGCTTTGGAACCTTGTCCTATCGGTGGATGCCATGATGGGAACTACCCAATGAAATACGAGCCGGAAGAGCTGGCGTGGCTTCCGGGTGCGGACCGGGTCTTTGGCTCCTGCGCCTGTGCACAGAGCTCGGTAGTCCCCGCTGCTCTGTCCTGCTCTCCAGGTGTCCTCAGTGTCTCTGCTGCGGCGTCTGTCGCCCTGTTACCTTCAGGTCCTGGGAATCCATAGGGAAGACGCTGGGACCCCTGGAAGGCGGGAGATGGTGAGTATGGGGGCAGGTGGGAAGGGGGGAAGGCAGATGGACCCAGACGACCCGGCTGCAGTGGGCCTGGATCCATCTCACTGGTGGCTAGGCCCCATTCTCTCGGTGCATGTGGGGCCGGGACACGACCTGGCATCTTGTGTCGATGGCAACCTCACCTGTGAGATCCCTTTCTGGGAATATTCTCTCAGCTCTGCTCTGGGTGTGCGGGGGTCAAGGGGATCAGTCGTGGGCAGGATCCCATGTGCTCGTGGGGCTGGTGGGAGAGAGGTGGTCCTGTCCCCTGCCCCCTCCCCTTCCCAAGGTCACATGGAGGCTTCATCACAGTGGGAAGGAGTCACCTTGGGTCAGCAGGGGATCGTGAATCCCGAAGCCCAACCAGGGCTAGTGGCGTGGCGGTCCCGGAAGGCCTCGGGAGAAAGGCTTTGAGAAGGGGCGGGGGTGATGCAGAGACCCAAGAACGGTCCTCCTTTTCTCCACAGCCCCTAGAGAAGGGCAACGCGGGGGTCAAAGCACTCCTCCACATTCCTGAGCACTTGACTGAGGGTCCACTTGTGTTCTTTTACTTTTTTTTGAGTCGGAGTCTCACTCTGTCACCCTGGTGAGTGGCAATGGCTTGCTCATGACTACCGCATCCTTGACATACCGGGCTTAGACGATCCTAACACCTCAGTCTTCCAGGAAACTGGAACCACAGACATGCGCCATTAGGCCTGGCTAATTTTTCTTGATTTATTTATTCTAGAGATGAGGTCGCCCAAGTTGCCCGGGCAGGTCTCACACCCATGGGCTTAGGCAATCCTCTCACCTCTGCCTCCCAATGTGCTGGGATTATAGGCTGAGCCACTGAGCCCCACCAAGCAGAACCATTTTAGAAAGAACTTGAATTGGACTCTGTCCCCTGGATTCAAACTCAGAAATACTTTTTTGTTTCAGTTGGAGTCTCACTCTGTCTTCAAGGATAGAGTGCCCTGGCCTGCTCACGACCACCCCAGCATCAAGAAAGGAGAGTGTTTAATTTCTATAACCAGATTATTGGAAGATGGGTCGGGATCG
>NW_007240624.1:0-510 GCF_000164805.1 Carlito syrichta
CCAAATCCAGGACATAAAAGACAAAAAGATAATACAAAAAATCAATGAAACAAAATGCTGATTCTTCGAAAGAATAAACAAGATCGATGGTCCCCTAGCTAGACTGATCAAGAAAAAACGAGAAAAAAACCAAATAAGCACAATCAGAAACACAAAAGATGAAGTCACATCTGACCCTGAAGAAATACAAAAGATCATTAGAGACTACTATGTACATTTGTATGGAAACAAACTTGAACACCTTAAGGAAATGGAGGACTTTCTGACATCACACAACCTACCTAAGTTGGAACAAGAAGAAATTGAGACCCTAAATAAACCAATAACAACCAAGGAAATTGACTACGTAATAAGAAAACTTCCTACAAAAAAAAGCCCTGGAGCAGATGGTTTTCCAGCAGAATTCTACAAGACATTTAAGGAGGAGCTGATACCAATCCTACTGAAGGTATTCCAGGCGATTGAAAAAGATGGAATGCTCCCCAAATCATTTTACAAAGAAAACATCAC
>NW_007240625.1:0-1371 GCF_000164805.1 Carlito syrichta
AGTAACTCTGGATTTGACTCTAGCGATGTTGTTTTTTGGGTTCAGGAGGTTACTAACCCTAGACCTCTAGAAGACATATATATATAAGGAGTTAAGATTAAAGACTTATTGGACACTGGAGCCGATGTTTCCTGTATTGCCGGGAAAATTGACCTGCTTTTTGGTTTACTCAAAAAGCTCCTTTAGGACTCATAGGCATTGGTCGAGTACCCTCAGTAGCCAATAACTCAAAAAATTTTAAATTGGACAGATAAGACTTCAAAAACTTTTTGCCCATATGTTATTCCATCTATCCCCTTTACATTATGGGGAAGAGATATTCTTGCTCAAATAAGCATGCATTTATATAGCCCTAATGATAAAGCTTCAGCACAAATGCTGTAGATAGGCTATAATCCCTTTAAGAGACTTGGCAAAGATGACAGGTAATGCAGGAATCTGTCCAAGTTAATGAAAAGACAAATTAAGCTGGTATTAAATCCATTGTTCCCAAGACCCTATTACCCGGAAAGCCGAAAAACTGGTTTGGTTGGAACAATAGCCCATGCCCTTAGAAAAGCTAAGACAGTCAAAAAACTAGTCTTACAACAATTAAAGGCTGGTCATATAGAGCCTTCTACTAGCCCCCCTGAATGGCAACCACTAGCCCTGAAAACACTCCTAGTTTTATAATTAAGAAAAAAATCTGGTATATGGAGACTTTTACAGGATTTAAGGGCTATTAACACTACTATGGGAGCCCTGGAGTGTTACAGCCTGTATTGCTATACCTGTTAACTTTAATATTATAGTTATTGATTTACAGAATTGTTTCTTTACTATACCTTTAAGCCCAGAGGACTGTAAACAATTTACATTCAGTTTACTCTCTGAGAATTAAAAAACTTTTGTTCCAGCTCCAGGAGGAGTCAACTCTCGAGGACTGAGACCTAACATACTATGACAAATGGATGTAACTCACTTTCCCAGCTTTGGTAAATTGTCTTATTTGCATATGACTGTAGATACATTTTCTCATGTTATTTTAACTTCAGCAAAAACTAGAAGAAGCCTGCAAGAACGTGGTACAACATTTATTCTTTTGTTTTTCACAGCTAGGTATGCCAGAGCAACTAAAAACCAACAACGGTCCTGCATATACATCTAAATCTTTCCAGCAATTTTACTCCCAATTTAATATTTCTCATTCCACATAAATTCCCTACAATCCACAAGGTCAAGCCATAGTTGAAAGAGTTCACCAAACTTTAAAAATCAATTAAGTCAGAGGAGGGTGAGTTCAGTATAGCTCTCCTCACCACATCTTGAATCACACTTTGTTATTAATCATTTAATTTGGACTCTTCAGGCTATTCAGCTATAGCTAGACAT
>NW_007240626.1:0-464 GCF_000164805.1 Carlito syrichta
AATCTACAGATTCAATGCAATACCTATCAAATTACCAGCAACATTCTTCTCAGACCTAGATAAAACAACACAGGAATTCCTATGGAAACACAAACGACCAAGAATAGCCAGAACAATCCTCAGCTAAAAAAACAAAGAAGGTGGTATCACATTACCAGACTTCAAACTTTACTATCAAGCTACAATCATCAAAACAGCTTGGTATTGGTATAGGAACAGGCATATAGACCAATGGAATAGAATTGAGATTCCAGAAGCAAAACCTCAATTCCTCAACCAACTCATCTTCGACAGAGCCTCCATCACCTACCACTGGGGAGAGGAGAACCTATTCAGTAAATGGTGCTGGGAAAACTGGCTGGCCACACGCAGAAGATTGAAACAGGACCCCTACCTATCCCCATATACAAAAATTAACTCCAAATGGATCAGAGACCTAAATGTAAAACCTCAAACTATAAGAA
>NW_007240627.1:0-1475 GCF_000164805.1 Carlito syrichta
GCAGGAAAGAAATGGAATGGAGAGGAAAGGAATGGAAAGGAATGGAGAGGAATGGAATGGAATGGAGAGAAATGGAATGGAGAGGAATGGAATGGAATGGAGAGAAATGAAAGAAATGGAATGGAAAGGAGAGAAATGGAATGCAATGGCATGGAAAGGAATGGAATGGGATGGAATAGAGAGGAATGGAATGGAATGGAATGGAGAGGAATGCAATAGAATGGAAGGGAGATGAATGGAATGGAATGGAAAGCAGAGGAATGGAATGGAATGAAGAGGAATAGAAAGGAATGAAATGGAATGGAGAGCAATGGAATGGAATGGAATGGAGAGGAATGGAATGGAGAAGAATGGAATGGAGAAGAATGAGATGGAATGGCGAGGAATGGAATGGAATGAAATGGAGAAGAATGGAATGGAATGGAGAGGAAAGAAATGGAGAGGAATGGAATGGAATAGAGAGGAATTGAAAGGAATGGAATTGACAGAAAAGGAATGGAGTGGAGAGGAATGGAATAGAACGGAATGAAATGGAATGGAGCGGAATGGAATGGAGAGGAATGGAATAGAAAGGAAGGGAATGGAAGGGCTCGCAATGAAATGGAGAGGAATGGAATGGAATAGAGCGGAATAGAATGGAATAGAGAGGAATGGAATGGAATGGAATAGAGAGGAATGGAATAGAATGGAGTGGAAAGGAATGGAGAGGAATGTAATGGAAAGGAGAGGAATGGACTGGAGAGAAATGGAATGGAATGGGGAAGAATTGAGTGGATGGAATGTAAAGGAATGGAAGGGAATGGAATGCAGAGGAATGGAATGGGGAGGACTGGAATGGAGAAGAATTGAATAGGATGGAGAGGAATGGAATGGAAAGGAATGGAGAGGAATGGAATGGAATCGAAAGGAAAGGAAAGGAGAGGAATGGAATGGAATGGAATGGAAAGGAGATGAAAGAAATTGAATGTAGAAGAAGGGAAGGGAATGGAATGGAAATGAAGGGAATGGAATGGAGACGAATGGAATAGAATGGAGACGAATGGAATAGAATGGAGAGGAAATGAATGGAATGGAATGAAGATGAATGGAATGGAATGGAGAGGAATGGAATGGGTAGGAATTGAATGGAGAGGAATGGAATAGAATGGAGAGGAAGGGAAAGGAAAGGAATGGAATGGAATGAAATGGAGAAGAATTGAATGGATTGCAATAGAAAGGAAGGGAATAGGATGGAGAGGAATGAAATGGAGAGGAATGGAACAGAAAGGAGTGGAAAGGAATGGAATGGAGAGGAATGGAATGGAATGGAATGCCATGGAATGGAATGGAATGGAATGGAATGGAGAGGAACAGAATGGAATGGAATGCACAGGAATGAAACGGAGTGGAGAGGAATGGAATGGAATGGAAAGGAAAGGAATGGAATGGAAGGGAGAGGAATGGAATGGAATGGAAGGGAGAGGAATGGAATGGAA
>NW_007240628.1:0-1296 GCF_000164805.1 Carlito syrichta
CCTCATTTGATTTAGAATTATGTATTTTAGTGTTTAGACATAAGGTTTTTTAGAAGCACAAGTTTATAGTAAGTTCATTATGAATTCATTATAAGTTCTAAAACTTATCTAGGAGTTATGTAGGTGATTTATACACTTCACAGATTTAGGATAAGATTAATCATTATGGTTTTACTTAATTCAATAGTTAAAAATTTAAGTTAACGTTTATAGAGTGGGTTTTCACTGAATTCATAATATACTAATTGGATACTTTTATGATAAACTAACTAAATACAGAGAGCAACATTGGGGGCCTGGGAAACATCACTAAAATCTTCTTTTGAGATTTCTTTAGAAATAAACACTGCAGGATAAGAGAAAAGTAATAAAGACAGCTGGACAAGAAAGGCGATTACAAAGCTTTGAACGTAATAGAAGCCCCAGAGGGAAAACTCCTGATACATGGAGAAATGTGCACTTGGAAACTTTCTTGAGACATTTCAAGGACTATAATTCGGGACTTTGGACTAAAACTATCATTTTTGGTTTTATGAATAAGGCTCATTGACTAAAAGTAAATAGTGTTCTTGGCTTGTTTGTTGCTTCTAAGACCACTAGATGGTGGTAACTTTTTTTTTTTTTATGTTGGACAAAATTCAGCACCTGTGGATAAGAATTTTTGTCATCTGCTTTAAAAGCAGTATTTTCTCTTTTTAAAAATTAATCAATATTTTTTATTATGGTTTTGTGGGGTACAGTTACGGGTTAAGTGTACAATTACATTTCATTCAGGCACCCTGTTGATAAGAGATGTTTTCCCATCCCCAGACAGATATTTGCTACTGTTAATCCCATCCCCCTCCCCTCCCATAGTTTTCCAGTACCATCAGTAATTTTCTTATAGTTTTACATTGGATGTTCAAGGTCCATTATATGAGTGAGAACATGTGATACTCGGATCTTTGTTTCTGTGAGAGGTCACTCAGTATTATAGATTCTAGTTCCATCCAGGTTTCTGCGAAATTCATGATTTTGTTCTTTTTTATGATGCGTAGTATTCCATAGTGTATATGTACCACATTTTTTTTAATCCAGTCCTCTTTTGTTGGGCAGCATGGTTGTTTCCAGGTTCTTGCTATTGTGAACAATGCTGCAATAAACATACATGTGCAGGTATCTTTTTTATAGTATGATTTGAGTTCTTCAGGGTATATTCCCAGTAGGGAATTGCAGGGTCATATGGAAGGTCGATTTTTAGAGCTTTTAGGATCGCACACTGCTTTCCACAGAGGTTGCACTAGTCTACACTCCCAC
>NW_007240629.1:0-782 GCF_000164805.1 Carlito syrichta
ATGTTCAGGGTTTTTATCAAGAAAGGGTGCTGGATTTTATCAAAAGATTTTTCTGTATCTAATGATATGATCATGTGGTTTTTGTTTTGACATCTGTTGATGTATTTAATTACATTTATGGTTTTACGAATGTTGAACCAGCCTTGCATGCCAGGAATGAAGCCTACTTGGTCATGGTGGATGATTTTTGAGATGTATTGCTGAATCCGGTTTATTAGGATCTTGTTGAGAATTTTAGCATCTATATTCATCAAAGATATTGGCCTGTAGTTCTCTTTCTTTGTTGGATCTTTACCTGGCTTGGGTATCAATGTGATGTTGGCTTTGTAAAATGATTTGGGGAGAGTTCCATCTTTTTCAATTGCCTGGAATACCTTCAGTAGGATTGGTATCACCTCCTCCTTGATTGTCTTGTAGAATTCTGCTGGAAAGCCATCTGGTCCAAGGCTTCTTTTTGTAGGAAGTATTCTTATTACGTAGTCGATTTCCTTGATTATTATTGGTCTATTTAGGGTCTCAATTTCTTCTTGTTCCAACCTAGGTAGGTTGTGTGATGTCAGAAAGTCCTCCATTTCCTTATGGTTTTCAAGTTTGTTTCCATACATGTGTACATAGTAGTCTCTAATGATCTTTTGTGTTTCTTCAGGGTCAGATGTGACTTCATCTTTTGTGTTTCTGCTTGTGCTTATTTGGTTTTTTTCTCATTTTTTCTTGGTCAGTCTAGCTAGGGGACCATCGATCTTGTTTATCCTTTCGAAGAATCAGCTTTTTGTTCATTGATG
>NW_007240630.1:0-881 GCF_000164805.1 Carlito syrichta
AAGAAATTGAGACCCTAAATAAACCAATAATAATCAAGGAAATCGACTACGTAATAAGAATACTTCCTACAAAAAGAAGCCCTGGACCAGATGGCTTTCCAGCAGAATTCTACAAGACATTCAAGGAGGAGGTGATACCAATCCTACTGAAGGTATTCCAGGCAATTGAAAAAGATGGAACTCTCCCCAAATCATTTTACAAAGCCAACATCACATTGATACCCAAGCCAGGTAAAGATCCAACAAAGAAAGAGAACTACAGGCCAATATCTTTGATGAATATAGATGCTAAAATTCTCAACAAGATCCTAATAAACCGGATTCAGCAATACATCTCAAAAATCATCCACCATGACCAAGTAGGTTTCATTCCTGGGATGCAAGGCTGGTTCAACATTCGTAAAACCATAAATGTAATTAAATACATCAACAGATGTCAAAACAAAAACCACATGATCATATCATTAGATACAGAAAAAGCTTTTGATAAAATCCAGCACCCTTTCTTGATAAAAACCCTTGAACATCTAGGCATACGGGGAACATACTTCAAAATAGTAAAAGCCATCTACGAGAAACCCACAGCCAGCATACTCCTAAATGGATAAAAATTGGAACCAATTCCCCTGAAAACTGGAACTAGACAAGGATGCCCATTCTCACCCCTTCTGTTCAACATAGTATTGGAAGAACTGGCTAGAGCAATCAGAGAAGAGGAGGCAATCAGAGGTATTCAAATAGGAAAAGAGGAAGTCAAGTTATCTCTGTATGCAGATGATATGATTGTGTACCTTGAAAACCCAAGAGAATCTGTCAAAGCCTCCTTACATTGATAAAGGCCTTTGGCAAAGTCTCATGATACAAAATAAATGTACAAAAGA
>NW_007240631.1:0-759 GCF_000164805.1 Carlito syrichta
AAATGAACAACAGACTAAAAGCATGGAAAGCAGAATTCAGCCAAAGCAGAAAGAGAGAATCTCAGAGCTCGAAGACCAAAAACACAGAACTAACCCAAACTGTTAAAAGCATAGAAAAGAAGCTCAAAAGACAGAACAATACCTGCAAGAGATGAACGATCACTTCAAGAGACCAAACCTAAGAGTAATTGGGCTTCCTGAGGCAGAGAGAGAAACAGAAGCCACATGGAACAAACATTTCATGAAATCATTCAAGAAAACTTTCCTCATCTCATCAAGGATGAAAAATTCAAACACAAGAGATTCAGAGAACCCCCTGCAAGACAACAAATGAGAAGACCAACTCCCAGACACATAATAATTCACCTAAACAAAGTAGGTATGAAAGAGAAAATCCTAAAGGCAGCAAGAGAAAAAGGCCAGACTACCTACCAGGGAAAACCAATTAAAATAGCAGCAGATTTATCCACAGAAACCCTTCAGGCCAGGAGATCCTGGAGCCCTATCTTCAAAGTTCTAAAAGAGAAACAATATCAACCAAGAATAACCTACCCAGCCAAACTAAGCTTCATTAGTGAGGGAGAATTGAAATCTTTTCCAGATATCCAATCCCTAAGAACCTACACTGCCACCAGACCACCTCTACAAGAAACACTTAAGAAAGTACTGAACACAGAAGAAAAATAAAAAAGAACAACAACATTCTTCACAAGAGTACAGGCAAAAGATTAAAAACACACATGAACCAACTCCAAAACC
>NW_007240632.1:0-691 GCF_000164805.1 Carlito syrichta
CAAATCCCTTTACCCCTGAATAACAGAATTAAAGAAGACAGTGATATGGAGGGAAGGAAAAAGTAGGGAGGGGGAAAAACCACACAAATGAAGAAAAACCAAAAGAAGAATATAGGTCTTACACAGGCCCCTGGGAAATCAGGCACTGAGAAAACAGATTCTGAAACACAAACAATGAGAGCCCCCAGAATGACTGGTTACATGCAACAAACCCAGACATCATGACATTAATGGAGAGAATTAAAAAAATTGAGGAGAGACAAGAGGAAAATAGGAAGGAGCTGATGTCAGAAATGACAGCAGTAAAGAATACTGTGATGGAAATGAACAACAGACTAATAAGCATGGAAAGCAGAATCAGCCAAGCAGAAGAGAGAATCTCAGAGCTCGAAGACCAAAACACAGAACTAACCCAAACTGTTAAAAGCATAGAAAAGAAGCTCAAAAGACAGAACAATACCTGCAAGAGATGAACGATCACTTCAAGAGACCAAACCTAAGAGTAATTGGGCTTCCTGAGGCAGAGAGAGAAACAGAAGCCACATGGAACAAACATTTCATGAAATCATTCAAGAAAACTTCCCTCATCTCATTAAGGATGAAAAAATTCAAACACAAGAGATTCAGAGAACCCCTGCAAGACAACAAATGAGAAGACCAACTCCCAGACACATAATAATTTGCCTAAACG
>NW_007240633.1:0-871 GCF_000164805.1 Carlito syrichta
TAGATGCGAGAAAAAGCTTTTGATAAAATCCAGCATCCCTTCTTGATAAAAACCCTTGAACATCTAGGCATACAGGAAACATACCTCAAAATAGTAAAAGCCATCTACGAGAAACCCACAGCCAGCATACTCCTAAATGGACAAAAATTGGAACCAATTCCCCTGAAAACTGGAACTAGACAAGGATGCCCACTCTCACCCCTCCTGTTCAACATAGTATTGGAAGTCCTGGCTAGAGCAATCAGAGAAGAGGAGGCAATCAGAGGTATTCAAATAGGAAAAGAGGAAGTCAAGTTATCTCTCTATGCAGATGATATGATGGTGTACCTTGAAAACCCAAGAGACTCTGTCAAAAGCCTCCTTACATTGATAAAGGCCTTTGGCAAAGTCTCAGGATACAAAATAAATGTACAAAAGACAATCGCATTTCTCTACACCAATAATAAACAAACAGAAACCCAAATAAAAAACACAATTCCATTCACAATCGCCACAAAAAAAATGAAATACCTTGGCATCTTCCTAACCAGAGACATGAAAGACCTTTACAATGAAAATTACAAAACACTGCTCAAAGAAATCAAAGCTGACATGAACAAGTGGAAAAATATCCCATGCTCATGGATCGGAAGAATCAACATTGTGAAGATGTCCATCTTACCTAAGGCAATCTACAAATTCAATGCAATACCCATTAAATTACCAACAACATTCTTCTCAGACCTAGAAAAAACAACACAGGAATTCATATGGGAAACACAAACATCCAAGAATAGCCAGAACAATCCTCAGCAAAAAAAACAAAGCAGGTGGTATCACAATACCAGATTTCAAACTTTACTATAAAGCTACAATCATCAAAACAGCTTGG
>NW_007240634.1:0-800 GCF_000164805.1 Carlito syrichta
GGAATCGACTATGTAATAAGAAAACTTCCTACAAAAAAAAAAGCCCTGGTCCAGATGACTTTCCAGCAGAATTCTACAAGACATTTAAGGAGGAGCTGATACCAATCCTAGTGAAGGTATTCCAGGTGATTGAAAAAGATGGAACTCTCCCCAAATCATTTTACGAAGCCAACATCACATTGATACCCAAGCCAGGTAAAGATCCAACAAAGAAAGAGAACTACAGGCCAATATCTTTGATGAACATAGATGCTAAAATTCTCAACAAGATCCTAGCAAACCGGATTCAACAACACATCTCAAAAATCATCCACCATGACGAAGTAGGCGTCATTCCTGGGATGCAAGGCTGGTTCAACATTCATAAAACCATAAATGTAATTAAATACATCAACAGATGTCAAAACAAAAACCACATGATCACATCATTAGATGCAGAAAAAGCTTTTGATAAAATCCAGCATCCCTTCTTGATAAAAACCCTTGAACATCTAGGCATACAGGAAACATACCTCAAAATAGTAAAAGCCATCTACGAGAAACCCACAGCCAGCATACTCCTAAATGGACAAAAATTGGAACCAATTCCCCTGAAAACTGAAACTAGACAAGGATGCCCACTCTCTCCCCTCCTGTTCAACATAGTATTGGAAGTCCTGGCTAGAGCAATCAGAGAAGAGGAGGCAATCAGAGGTATTCAAATAGAAAAAGAGGAAGTCAAGTTATCTCTCTTTGCAGATGATATGATTGTGTACCTTGAAAACCCAAGACACTCTGTCAAAGCCTCCTTACATTGATAA
>NW_007240635.1:0-1166 GCF_000164805.1 Carlito syrichta
ACCAGGGCTTTTTTTGTAGGTAGTTTTCTTATTACGTAGTCGATTTCCTTGATTGTTATTGGTCTACTTAGGGTCTCAATTTCTTCTTGTTCCAACCTAGGTAGGTTGTGTGATGTCAGAAAGTCCTCCATTTCCGTAAGGTTTTCAAGTTTGTTTCCATACAAGTGTACGTAGTAGTCTCTAATGATCTTTTGTATTTCTTCCGGGTCAGATGTGACTTCATCTTTTGCTTTTCTGATTGTGCTTATTTGTTTATTTTCTCGTTTTTTCTTGGTCAGTCTAGCTAGGGGACCATTGATCTTGTTTATCCTTTCAAAGAACCAGCTTTTTGTTTCATTGATTTTTTGTATTATCTTTTTGTCTTCTATGTCCTGGATTTGGACTTTTATTTTGGTGATCTGAATTCTTCTGCTGAATTTAGGGTTTTTGTGGTCTTGCTTTTCCAGCTTCCTTAGGTGGCTTTTTAGGTTGTGAATTTCTGTTCCTTCCATTTTCTTCATGTGTGTTTGTAGGGATATAAATTACCCTCTTACTGCAGCTTTCAGGGCATCCCAGAGATTTTGGTAAGATGTTTCTTCATTTTCATTTGTTTCCAGCTATCTTTTGATCTCTGTTTTGATTTCGCTGTTGACCCAGGAGTTGTTTAGCATCATGCTGTCTAGTGTCCATGTCTTTGTGGGTTTTGGGTGGACTTTGTTGGTTTCAATGTTTATTTTTATTCCACTGTGGTCCAAGAAGGTGCATGGTAGAATTTTGGTCCTTTTAAATTTGCTTATGCTTGATTTATGGCTGAGTATGTGGTCGATCTTAGAATATGTTCCATGTGGTGATGAGTAGAATGTGTATTCTGTGGTCTTCGGATGGAGTGTTCTGTAGGCATCAATTAAGTCCATTTGGTCCAAAGTCATATTGAGGTTCCGGATCTCCTTGCTGATTTTTTGTCCTGATGATCTGTCTAGGGTTGTAAGTGGGGTATTAAAGTCCCCAGTTATGATAGTGTTATAGTCAATATCTTTCTTTATTTTTCCAAGAAATTGCTTTATGAAAGTTGGCGCACCTATGTTGGGTGCATATATGTTTAAAATAAATATTTCTTGTTGATGGATTGAGCCTTTTATCATTATGTCGTGGCCTTCTGTATCTTTTTTGATTTTTAATACCTTGAA
>NW_007240636.1:0-15864 GCF_000164805.1 Carlito syrichta
TCAGTGGTGCATTTAGTCCGTCACATTTAGCTAATATTGAATTCAAGAGTTGATCCCTGTCATAAGGTCTACAGAGTTGTCTGTTTGTTGCTGTCTTTCTTTGGGTTTTGGAGTTGGTTCATGTGTGTTTTTAATCTTTTGCCTGTACTCTTGTGAAGAATGCTGTTGTTCTTTTTTCTTTTTCTTCTGTGTTCAGTACTTTCTTAAGTGTTTCTTGTAGAGGTGGTCTGGTGGCAGCGTATGTTCTTAGGGATTGGATGTCTGGAAAAGATTTCAATTCTCCCTCATTAATGAAGCTTAGTTTGGCTGGGTAGGTTATTCTTGGTTGAAATTGTTTCTCTTTTAGAACTTTTAAAATAGGGCTCCAGGCTCTCCTGGCCTGCAGAGTTTCTGTTGATAAATCTGCTGCTATTCTAATTGGTTTTCCCTGGTAGGTAGTCTGGCCTTTTTCTCTTGCTGCCTTTAGGATTTTTCCTTTTATAGCTACTTTGTTTAGGCAAATTATTATGTGTCTGGGAGTTGGTCTTCTCATTTGTTGTCTTGCATGGGTTCTCTGAATCTCTTGTGTTTGAATTTTTTCATCCTTAATGAGATGAGGGAAGTTTTCTTGAATGATTTCATGAAACGTTTGTTCCAGTGTGGCTTCTGTTTCTCTCTCTGCCTCAGGAAGCCCAATTACTCTTAGGTTTGGTCTCTTGAAGTGATCATTTATCTCTTGCAGGTTTGTTCCAGTGTGGCTTCTGTTTCTCTCTCTGCCTCAGAAAGCCCAATTACTCTTAGGCTTGGTCTCTTGAAGTGATCATTCATCTCTTGCAGGTTTTGTTCTGTCTTTTTGAGCTTCTTTTCTATGCTTTTGACAGTTTGGGTTAGTTCTGTGTTTTGGTCTTCAAGCTCTGAGATTCTTTCTTCTGCTTGGCTGATTCTGCTTTCCATGCTTATTAGTCTGTTGTTCATTTCCATCACAGTATTCTTTATTGCTGTCATTTCTGACATCAGCTCCTTCCTATTTTCCTCTCGTCCTCCTCAATTTTTTAAATTTTCTCCATTAATGTCTTGATGTCTGGGTTTGTTGCATGAAACCAACCATTCTGGGGGCTCTTCATTGTTTGTGTTCCAGAATCTGTTTTCTCAGTGTCTGATTTCCCAGGGGTCTGTGTGAGACCTATATTCTTCTTTTGGTTTTTCTTCATTTGTGTGGTTTTCCCCCTCCCTACTTTTTCTTTTCCTCCACGGCACCATCTTCTTTAATTCTGTTATTCAGGGGTAAAGGGATTGGTTTTACTTCTGTTTGTTCAATCTCCTTTTCTTTATGTATGCCCTCTTACTTTGTTCAATTCTGGAGTTGCACTGTAGGTTGGAGGTGATCCTTTGTGCAGTTTTGAGATTTACTTAAGGGGGGAGCTGTGATTCAAAGTCTATCTGCAGGTCCTGGTATTTGCTGACAGGTGTGTGGATAATGTAGAGCCCACTTCCCACTGCCCTGGAATCTGTCCGTGCAGTGGGGCTGTAGGTTTACTCCCTGAAATAAAATGTGGTTAGCAGAGGGGAGAGAATGGAGCAGATAGTGGGTTGAAGAGGGGAGTGGAGAGATAGTGGAGTAAGGGGGGGTACAAACGAGTGTGCCAACAAATAGAGAGAGAGGCCTATACTGAAACAGATAAAAACAATAGACCACAGCTACAGACGAACCGACTCTCATACAAAAAATAAAAAATAAAAATAAAACATATAGTGATGCTAATATACAAGCTAACCAACCACCTTATTAGTGTGCTGTTCCTCTATACAAAGATATGGGTTTACAGAGAGAAGAAAAGAGAAGAAAAGGAAAAGGAAAAAAGAAAAATGGAACAATACAGTAGGAATAGAATTAAGTCATTAAACTAACATAATCAATGAAGCACACTCTGAGACATTTCGTTTAAGTCCAATGTCTTTTCAGGTCTGATTTCTAGTTTTCTTTTCAAGCTGGTAAATTGGTTTGCAGTTAGGGTCAGTTGCCCCTGGTCTGCTGTGAAGGACAGTTCAGATTACCCTCCATTCAGCACTCTGGTCTATGTCTTTATCAAGCTTGTTTCGCCCATTTTGGTGTTGTTACCTTAAATCGCCAGCAGGTGTTGCTATCTCAGCTGTTCGCCCCAGAGGGGGTGGGGCTGGACAGGAACAAGATGGCTGCCTGCCTCAGGGCAGATAACAGGAGACACACGGCCGGCAGCCAGGACTTCTTGGTCGCAGGAGAGGTGGCAGCAATCCCAGCAGATCTTCCCTGAAGTGGCTTGAAGTGGGTCGCCTCTGGCCCAGGTGGTACGATGTGCTACTGCTGTCATGCTAGCTGCAGCAGCCACAGTGGCGGGTGTGGGGGAGTGGGGTGGTGGTGTTTGTGTGTGGGGCTGTGGCGGTGATGGCGGTGGCAGCACCGTTTGCGCCGCAGTGACTGTCCAGTCTGTCGCAATGCCCCAGCGGTGGCAACGGCTGAACTCCTTATGAAGAGCAGGCTGCATTGCTGGGGTCTGTAACCCCGCCGGGCGAGGGTCAGAGACCCACTGCAGATCTCCTTTGCAGAGGTCTTCACAGACCTCATTGCCCCTTCACCATCTTGCCGCTTCCTTGAGTTCCTGTTTTCAATATGCTTACTATCTCTCTGGCCTCAGCAAATGGTCCAGGGTGAGCCTTGATATGGCCAATCAGATGCTCTTTTCAGGAAATTTTTACTTTATTCTCTGAACAATGTCCCACAAAACTCACATCTTACAATGGGAGGAGAGTTTGGTGTTGGAAAGAGGCTGGAACTGGGACAAAACTGGATACTACTGTACTGGAGGTTCCTGTCACCTATGTCCCAGGTATCTTTTAATCTCTGTTTTGATTTCCATGTTGATCTAGGAGTTACTTAGCAACACGCTGTTTAGTGTCTATGTCTTTGTGGGTTTGAGGCGAGCTTTGTTGGTGTTGATATTTATTTTTATTCCACTATGGTCTGAGAAGGTGCACGGCAGTATTTAAATCTTATGGAATTAGTTTATGCTTGATTTATGTTCGAGGATGTGGTCGTTCTTAGAGTATGTTCCATGTGGTGAGAGTAGATGTGGTGTAGAATGTATAGTACATGGTTGTGGGGTGGAGTGTTCTGTAGGTATCCATTAAGTCTAATTGATCAAGCATCAGGTTGAGGTTCTGGATCTCCTTGTTGATTTTTTGTGTTGATGATCTGTCTAGGGCTGTGAGTTGGGTATTTAAGTACCCAGCTATGACAGTGTTAGAGTCAATATCTTTTTAATGTTTACCTAGAAGCCACTTAATGAAAGTGGTGCAACTATATTGGGTGCATATATGTTTAGGGTGGATATTTCTTGTTGAAAGATTGAATCTTTTATCATCATGTAGTGACCTTTCATATCTTTTTAAATTTTTGATAGTTTAAAGAGTATTTTGTCTGATATTAGGATTGCAACTCCTGCTTTCTTTTGTGTTCTGCCTGCCTGAAATTTTGTTTTCCATCCTTTTACTTTGAGTCTGTGAGTGTCCTTTCTGGTGGGGTGAGTCTCTTGGAGATAATATATTGTTGCCTCATGATATTTTATCCATTTTGCCATTCTACGTTTTTTCAGTGGTATATTTAGTCCATTCATGTTCAGGCTAATTATTGAGATGTGAGAGTTTATCCCTGTCATGAGGTTCTTATAGCGTTTGTTGTTGCTGCTGCTGTTTGTTTGTTTGTTGTCTTTCTTTTGATTTTTGGGTTGATTCACATGTGTTTTTTCCTGCATTCTTGTGAAGGGTGTTGTTGTTATTTTTTCCTTTCTTCTGTGTTTAATACTTTCTTAAGTGTTTATTGTAGAGCTGGTCTGGAAGCAGTGTAAGCTCTTAGGGATTGACTGCCTAGAAAGATTTTAATTCTCCATCACTGATGAAGTTTAGCTTAGTTGGATAGGTAATTCTTGGTTGAAATTGTTTATCTTTGAGAACTTTGAAGATTAGACCCCATGCTCTCCTAGCCTGAAGTGTTTCTGTAGATAATCTACTGCTATTGTAATTGGTCTTCCCTGGTAGATAGTCTGACCTTTTTTTCTTGCTGCCTTCAGGATGTTTTCTTTTATACATACTTTGTATAGGTGAATTACTACATGTCTAGGAGTTGGACTTCTCATTTGTTGTCTCACAGGGGTTCTCTGAATCTCTTGGTTTGAATGGTCACATCACTGATGAGATGAGGGAAGTTTTATTGGATAATTTCATGGAATGTTTATTCCAGGGTGGTCTCTGTCTCTCTATCTGCCTTGAGAATTCCAATTAATCTTAGGTTCAGCCTCTTAAAATAATCCTTAATCTCTCAAATATTTTGTTCTGTCTTTTAAGTTTCTTTTCTATGTTTTTAACAGTTTTGGGTTAGTTCCATATTTTGGTCCTCAAGCTCTGACATTCTTTCTTCTGCTTGGCTAAGTCTGCTTTCCAAGCTTATCAGTTTGCTATTTATTTCATTCACTGTATTCTTTATTACTGTTATCTCAGTTGTCAATTCCTTCATTCTTTACTCTTGTCTCACCTCAATTCTATTTATTCTCTCTATTAATGTCTTGATATCTGGGGCTGTGGTTTGAGACCAGTCATTCTGGGGGCTCTTTATTGTTTGCGTTCTGAAGTCTGTATTCTCAGTGGCTGACCTCCCAGAGGTCTGTGTGAGACCCATATTCTTCTTTCAATTTTTCTTCATTTGTATTAACCCCCCCTCCTTGTTTAACCTCTTCTTTAATTTTGTTGTTTATGGATGGAGGGTAGCTTTTACTTCTGATTGCTCAATCTCCTATTCTTCCTTACGTGGATCCTCTGGCTTTGTTCAATTCTGAAGCTGGACTGTGGGTAGGGGGCTGTATTTTTTGTAGTTTTGAGATTTAGTTGAGGTGGGGAGCTGTGATTCAGAAACTATCTGCAAATCCCAGTATCTGCTGAAAGGTGTGTGGGTCTCCTGGAAACCACTTCCCACTGCCTTACAATCTTTCCATGCAGGGTATAGGTTTGCCCCTGAAAGCAAAATGAGGCAAGAAAAAGGAAAAGAATGGAAAAAGGAAGAGGGGGATGAGAGGAAGGTGGAGAGAGAGAAGAATAAGAGGGAAAACACAGGTATATCAACTAACAAATGAAAAGAGACACAAAGAAAGACAGAAAAGATCTTTGTAATAATCCAGACAATCATACAAACACACAAACTGACCAAAAAACCCCCTATTGATGTACTCTCCCTCGAAAATACCCATACAAAAACAGTAAGTCAGAAAAAAAAACCCAACCAATAAAATAACAGAAACAAAGCAAGTGTGAAAATGTAATAAAAAATGGAGATAAGAAAAGAAAATAAACCCCTAAAACTAAAAACAAACAAAACTCAAGTAGAACAAACAAACAAAAACAAAACAAAGCAAAGCAAAAACTCACTCTGAGGCAGTTCCTGTAACTTTAACTTCCTTTCAGCTCTGGTCTCCAGGGACCCCCCACTGCTCTCAGTGCAGGCTGATAGGATTGCTCTCAGCATGGGTTAGATTTCCCAATAACTATTGTGGGAGGAGGGTGGATCTGATCTAGACTCACCTGGCCTGCTGCTGTCAAGTCTCCCACTCAGATCTGACGTGTCTGTGCCTGTTCCAGTGTTGGGGAGGGGCATCTCTCTCTCCAAGTTTGATGAGATAACCTCTAGGTCCCAGGTTGGAGGCTGGGTGGGGCTAGGCGGGGCAATGCAGGTCTCTACCTGGTCCCAGGACAGAGAAAATGGCTCCAGCTGGCGTTTCCTCACTGGTGGTGGGGCCTCCTCTCCAGCTCTCCCCAACTGCTCTCTCCATGCATCCGGGGCTCCAGTCACTTTGCTATCACAGGTGATGGTGTGGGCTGGGTTCCAGGTGATGAGGATCAGCTGAATTTGACAAGCTTTTCTCAGGAGAGCCCTGAGAACAGAAGATGAGCCTTTGTACCAGCAGCTCCAATCTCAGGGTAGTAGGGTTGCAGTTACCTCTGGAGGATAGCCCTGGTGCATAACCTGAGTCTCCCCTCAGACAGACTTTCACTCACCACTGGCTCACACTCACTCATACAGAGAGTCTTTATGGACACTTGCTTTTGTGAATACTCTCACAGTCTGACCTGCCCTATTGCCATCTTGCTGAAAATCCCTGAAGAATTTTTCATTCATGTCTTGTATAGTTCATAAAATATCTTTATGCTGCTTTTCCATTTTCTCCTGAAGTTCACTGATCAATTTAATAATCAACCTTTGAATTCTATCTCTGGAATTTCAAACATTTCATTTTGGGGTGGGCACAATGGCTCAAGCCTGTTATCCCAGCACTTTGGGAGGCTGAAGTGAGAGGATTTCCTGAGCCCACGGGTTCAAGAACAGCCTGGGCAACTTGGAGAGACCTCATCTTTACAGTAAATCAAAGAAATTAGCTGGCTGTGGTAACACATGCCTGTAGTTCTGGCTACTTGGAAGACTGAGGCAGAAGGCTCTCCTGAGAACAGCGGATTTGATACTGGGGTGGCTGTGAGTGTGCCACTGCACTCCAGCCTAGGCAATGGAGTGAGACTCCTGTCAGAGTACCGGCTCTGACTGAGGGAGGGTTAGGACCGCACCGGTGAGTCAAGAAGGAGAGAAGAGACCACTCGGAGGCAGTTCTTCTGGGAACAGTCTGATCAGGACTGAAGCCAATTTTATTCAAACCTTTTCCAACTTATATACCATTTTCTATACCCTCCAGCAGTGTGATAATCACTTGCTGGGGGCGTACAAATTTCATGCTTTACAAACCATGCATCACAAGATCATCACAAGATTAACAAGTTCCAAGCAAACAATTCAAATTCCATGATGCATGACGTGCTTCACAAAACTTATATTAAAATCACAGGTGCACAATTTCAATACAGATTGTTCAAAGTGTTTTCCATAATGTTCAATAAATCGTTCATATTATACTCTTTGTTCTAAACTCTGATTAATATAAAAAACTTTCTAAGTTAACTCTAGGTTCAATCCAAGTTCACTGACTCCTAATATTTTTTAACAATTAATATTATCAACTTAACACTATACTATAATCTATAAGTTTACTTAAATGACTTAACTGCTAGTTATACTATTAACCTATTATGATTTAACGTAATGCCTTATAATTCAGTTAAAACTTATTCTTAAACTACCAAACTTTACTATAAGTCATATGTTTCATATGTCTAAACTTTAATTTTTATATAATCTGATGATTGAACTTTAATACTATGCTATATCCTATTAAGATAATACCTCATCATTAATTCTTTTATAAATCATATAGTAACTATTATATTTGAATAATGTAGCAAAAGGAAACAAAACAGCAAGCATAAATTAACTCAAATATACTATAAAATGTAAATGCAACTATGAGTGTATATGTATATATTTTATCCTAACAAGTCTACTCTAAAAATCAAATAGTAGCTGTCACACTCTTGAACAAGGAAATGCATGGCCGCCATGACGGTGGCCATGGGCTGAAGCAACCAGAGTTTTGGTATTTAATGAAACAAAAGAAAACATTCTGCCTGGCTAGAGGCAGGGCGATAAAACTATTATGGTAATTTAGTTTCTAATCCTAATCCTAGGGGAAACTGTTTTTGGGAACAAGAGCTGACTAACCAGTCTACCAGGAAATAGAAGTTTTAAAATATCTAGAAAGAAGTACAACTTAGAAGGGACAAGGTCATATAAAATAATTCTGCTGTGCAACTTTCCATCAGGTGTATAGGGATTTACTTATACATTTTACTGCCATGTATGCACACTGGTCACTAGTCACATGCAAATATTATAGGTATAACTGATCTTCCAGATGGGCCTTTACAGGCCTCAGCCATGTAGCTATAGATGTTGGTTCCCAACAGACTCCAACTCAAAAAAAAAAAAAAGAAAAGAAAAATATTTCATTTTGGTTAGGATTTGTTGCTGAAGGGTTGGTGTGGTCTTTTGGGGGTAATGAGACACTCTGTTTTTTTATATTATCAGAATTATTTTCTGGTTCCTTCTCATCTGGGTAGACTATTTATTATTTGACTGCTAAGTCAAATAAGACTATTTATTATAAGACTATTTCTTTTTTTCCCTTGGCCTCAGTCAGTTTGCCTTTTGAATGTCAAAGTGCAGCTGGCCTCGGGACCCCAGATCTTCTTAGGCAAACTGCCCCACCAGGAACTGTCTGCAGCTGTGCAGTTAGCCCTTGGGGCCTGTCCACTCCCTAGTCAGCTAGAAAGCAGTTACATCAACCACAAGTGTTGAGAATATCCTTGTATTTTTCAGGGCTCATCAGAGCTAGTCTTATTACTCAGGCTCCTTAAGGAGGGAGGAATTCTGCAGCATGAGAGGCACAAAGTGATAAGGGTGCAGCTGCCTTCTTCCAGGCTGAAGTTGTACCATCCTGCTTAGGGGCATCCTGCATACAGGGTCACTCTAACAGCAGAGACCACATAAAGTGCCCAGCACCTCTGTGACACTTTACTCATCACCTCACTTAAGCCTTCCTACTGCCTTCCAGAATAGGCATCCCCTTTGCCTCATCTTCATTTGACAGATAATGAAACAAGTTGTGGGGTCAGCTTTAGTGAAGTCTACCCCAGGACCATGCCAGGAAGTGTGCTGTAGACATGCTGAGCCCCTCTTTAGACCTGCTGACTCCTGCTGGTCACCCATAAGGACAACATGACCTTGGAATACCCGACTGCTCTCTTTGTCTCTGAGGAAACCCTGGAACTGGGATCCCATCTCCAAGTCTAGTCAGCAGCAGAACACCTGGGGTGGGGGCAGCTAGAATATCTGCTGTGGTGATGATGGTGCACTGACATGGAGTGGTTTGTCCATGTCCTGTATGTCAGAGCCTCCTTCAAACTCCTCTCAAGCTTGAGACCCAGTGAGGGTATACTCTGAGCATCATTCTTCTCTGTGTTTCTAGTCAAAATGCAGCAGAGCACATTGGTCACCAAAAAGGCCAAGCTGAAGACCAGGACCCTGCAGGTGGTCCTATGAAAGCCTGCAAAGCCACCTACATTGACTCTTCTGAGCCATGGCAGCTGTGGCTCCAATCTGACCTGGATGTGCACCCCTACTCCATGGCCCAGAGTGCATGGACTCTCCAGCACTCCTGCTCCCCTGGGGCCTGAGCTGAGATGAGCTCCAGACTCTGCCTTCTCAGGGATCAGGGTGACAACTCCTTGCCTCAGGCAACCCTGTTCTAGGCTCTCCAAGGGCTTCTGGAGATAGGAGAGGGACAGAGACACACATGAACAGGAGGTGCTCGGGGCCACCTGAGCTCTGAAGAAGGGACTTAGACCCCTCACCTGTCTCTTTCCAGCCATGACAGGCCCACCTCCCCTCACCTGTCTCTTCTCCAAGCCCAGCTGCCACGCTGAAGGAACTGGACCTCAGACAGGTTGGGTTGCCTCCCCCTGAGTCCACTTTTAAGGGAGAAGCTGTTGTGGCTGCTATACTCCAGAATGACTCTGGGCAGAGCAAGGGAGCAGGGCTGGCTCTGGGCTACACAAACATGTTGGCAACATGGTGACGTTTGGCTGTGGAAGTTTTCTCCTGGTTTGTGCCTTCCTCATTTCTTCTTCTCCATGCAGCAGCAGCATGGTCCTGTGCAGTTCCAAAGAGGACTGGGAAGAAGACTCCATGCAGCATGTGTCTCTGCAGCCCTCAGAATGTCCTTCCACGAGGGTGCCCCGGCTGGAAGATAACAGAAGGAGGTACTGGTATGGTACCAAAAAACTCAGAGGAGAATTAATTAACTAATTAATTGGGCTTTCTCCCTTGTGTTTCACTTGTTTTACTTTGTAGCTTCCTTCTTCTGTGAGCACCTCTGAATCCTAGTCTCTGGCTCTGCTTTCAGGGAAACCCAGATGAAAACAGTATATGTGTGTCCCTGTTTGCAGGCACATGCTTGTTTTAATTAACAGAGTGAGGTAACTCTGTTCTCGAATGTTCATTATTACATCCAATGTTTCCAAGTAGGGTTTTAATCTACTTTGAAGACTTTGACAATACTATGTTGTTCGCTTCTCCCCATTTTCAAATACATTTTACAATTCTTTGGCAAGATTATTATAGTTCTCCATAGACACAGAAGCATTAGGGTACAAATAGATAGATAGGTAGAGAGATAGATATTTATAGATACACAAGAGCCATCTCCCCTTATAAATCCCCTCTCATGATAAATCCTCCCCTTGATGATGAATCCTCTCCATGATTGACCAAGGCAAGCCATCTGCAAACCGGAGAACCAGGGAAGCTGGTAGAGTGGCTCAGTCTAAACCCCAGGCCTGAGAACCTAGAGGACCATGGAGTTCTGATGTGCAAGGACAGAAGATGATGATGTCCCTGCCCCAGAGAGGGAGACTGAAAGAATTTGTCTCTCCTCTGCTTTTGCTGCTATTAGAGGCCTCAGCAGAGTAGATGGCATCCGAACTCAGTGGGAGGACAGATGTTCCTTACTCAGATCACTATTTAGTGTTACTGTTTTCTGGTCACATCTGCTCAGACCTATCAGAAGTAATGCTTTACCTGCTGTGAGGTGATTAAAAAATGTGTATACACATCTTTGTGCACTTGATTAAGATTTGCATAGCAGACATTTTTAGAAGTGTGGTTCTAGGCCCAAATAACAAAGGAAGGCAGCACTACAGGGCAGGCCTGCCCCAAGTTCATTGTGAAGATCATGATTTAACCTCACAGCAACCTTTGAGGTGGGTGCCACTATGAGAATACATGCATTTTTTGGACTAATAATTGAGCCACATGGCAGTTAAGACACTTGCCCTGGGTCCTGCCACTAGGAAATGACCTGACTGGGATTTGACCTGGGCAGCTTGGCCTGGGGATCCAGCTCCTAACTGCCTTCTGCTTTTGCCAGATGCTCTTGAGAAAACTTGAGCCAGTTTAGTCTCGTGTTTGTATAATATGAGTAAACTCATTTTGGCATTCCCTTGCTACCAGGACTATCATTGCTCTTTATGGAAGATATGGAAGAAATGAAACCTCACCTTTTAAAAATTTTGCATTTTAAAGATTTATTCTAAAGTAAGATTCCTTTTCTTTTCCTTTTTTTTTTTTGAGTTGGAGTCTCACTCTGTCGCCCAGACTGGAATGCAGTGGTTGCTCCTGGCCACCGCAGCCTCAACCTGCTGGGCTCTGGCGATCCTTCCGTCTCAGCCTTCCAAGTAGCTGGAACTACAGGCGTGCGCTACCATGCTCAGATAATTTTTTGATTTATTGTAGAGATGAGGTCTTGCCAAGTTTCCCAGGTGGGTCTCGAACCCGCGGGCTCAGGCAATCCACTCACTTCAGCCTCCCAAAGCGCGGGATTACTGGCTGAGCCACTAAGCCTGGCTCCTTTTCCTTTTCATATTGGCTGTTGTTAGCTCTACTTTTATAAATTGACTGATCCTATTCTTGATTTAAAATTTATTTACCCTTGATGTTTTTACATTCCATAGTTTTACAGGTACAAGTGATTTGTGGTTACATGGATGAATTGTATAGTGGTCACATCTGGGCTTTTAGTGTATCTGTTATCCCAGTGGTGTACATTATACCTGATAGGTAATTGTTCATTCTTTATCCCCATTCCCCTCCTCCTTCTGAGTCTCCAATGTCCATTATACTAATCTGGGTGCTTTTGGAAACCCGTAGGTTAGATCCCACTTATAAGTCAGAACACACACCTCAGCCTCCCAAAGCGCGGGATTACTGGCTGAGCCACTAAGCCTGGCTCCTTTTCCTTTTCATATTTTTATGACTGAACAGTATTCCATGATGTGTGTGTATGTGCATGCATGTGTGGGTGTATCACGTTTTCATTATCCACTGATCAGTTGAGGGGACCACAGGTTGATTCCACATCTTTGCAATTGTGACTTCTGCTGCAATCAACATACAAGTAGAGGTTATCTTCTTTGTACAGTGATCTCTTTTCCTTTGGTAGATGCCAAGTAGTGGAACCAAACAACAATTCTATCCTTACAACCCAAACAACTAGTAACAAGTTCTTAATGATTTTATACAGTTTGTTCAAATCAGGATTCCAAACAAGGCCCATTTATGGTATTTGGTTTACTTGTCTTTTGGGTATCTTTTATAGATGGTACATCTATAGATGATATCTTCCTGCTTGCCATCCTTAGTGTGCACAGCCCATGGTCTTATGTAGCTGCTTGACTTCCAGACCACCACATTTGCATTTTAGTCAGTAGAATGAAGAAAAGAGAAAAGGTACACCTTTTGGTTTTATGAAGGTTCCTGCAAGTACCATCTAATGCTTCCCACTTACACCACATTGGCAGGAATGTAGGTACAAGAGAAGTTGGGAAATTTAAGGAGAAAGAAAAAATGGGTGCTGGAATAGGCAGCTGAGAGTTTTGCTACATGTTGTATTTAATACTGTAAGATTTAATTCAGGACCAATTAGAGCATTGATGGGGAAAAAGGAAACTTCATTTCTAGTCCTGATTTTGACATTCCTTAATGTATTCAGTCAATACATATTAAATGAGTCCTTTATGTGTCCAAGCACTGAATTAGGTGTTGCAGATACAGCTGGACCAAGCAGACAAGGTACTTAGCACTGACATCCTAATTCCTGGCCTCACAACCTTGGGACAGTTTCCTCGCCTCCCAGAGTATCTGCTATTCCCTCTGCTACCCCTTTCCAATACACACATTGACCCTACCACAAATGGCTCATCAAGGAATTACAAACCCAGACTATTTAAAACTGCTACCCTTGTTAGATTCACATCAAAATTTATCGCTTCCATTTATGAAAATTAAGTCATAAGTTATAAATATATACAATTTTTGTCAATAAATTGTTTTTTAAAGAATCACCTCCTCTGACCAGATGTGGTGGCTCAAGCCTGTAATCCTAGCACTTTGGGAGGCTGAGGTAAGAGGATTGCCTGATCCCAGGGGTTCGAGACCAGCCTGGGCAACTTGGTGAGACCTTGTCTTTATAATAAACCAAAAAATTAGCTAGACATTGTAGCACATGTCTGTAGTTCTGGCTACTTGGAAGGCTGAGGTGGAAGGATTGCCGGAGCCCAGCAGGTCAACGTTGGGGTAGCCATGAGCGTGGCTGGGTGGTGGAGTGGGAACACACTCCAGCCTGGGTGGTGGAGTGGGAACTCCAACTAAAAAAAAAAATTACCTCCTCCTTTTAGGAAGCGTGAGAATGAATATTTCTTTGGCAAATACTCATCAGACCATACACCATACTAGTATTAGCAGAACCTATGACTTTATTTATTTGTTAAACATGGCAGGTATTTTTTGTCACATTAAGTCTGTGGCAGATGCATTGAAACATCATTTATAGTCTACTACTTTTAGATCTGATGCCAGAGCTTGCTATTTAATGCATTTTTAAGCAATAATATTCCATCACTAACTTTTTTTTCTAATATCTTCAACTGAGCCCAAGGAGAAACACTGTGACAGGGGAGTGAGTAAATGGATGGACTGGTGATTTTAGCAATAGAGAATGATAACCTGATCAAATCGAAGTTTTAGGAGGAATATTCCCAAGAGTCAATGTGGAGAGATTCGATGCTGGAGCCAGATGAACTATAATTGCACTTCAATCTGGTCTCCTGTTTTGGTCCATGTTGTGTTGCTATAAAGGAATACCACAGACTGGGTAATTTACAAAGAAAGAAAATTTATTTCTCACAGTTCTGGAGGTGGAAAAGTCCATTTTCTGCTGAGGGCCTTTTTACAACATTCTTTGATAGAAGATGGGAAAGCAAGAAGCATGGGAGTGAGAGTGAAGGAGTCGACCTCATCCTTTCATCATAAACCCACTCCCACCATAACTGACTGACTCCTGGATCATGGCATTAATCCATTCATGAGGTCAAAGCCTTCATACTTTCATCCCTTCTTTTTTTTCCTGAAGTATTTGTTAATTGTTTATTTATCAAGAGAAACTACAACAGCCCACAGAGCATGTTTCATAGCTCAGGAACACAGGTCAGTGACAAACTTCTGTGTAATTCAACCAAAAGAAATTCTTTATATTCCAAAATCACTTTGCAATTGGTGCTCTACACAATCAGAGAAACTTTTCTAGTAATGAACTATAGAAATGATTCCTGTAAGTATAGTCTCCTTCATCCCTTCTTAAAGGCTCCACTTCTCAACACTGCTGCCTTGGGAATTAAGTTTTCAACACATGAACTTTGGAGACATACTTCAACCATAGCCTCTCCTCACCTGGGGAAAGCCATTTAATCTCTACAGACACCAGTTTCCTTGTTTGTAAAATGGGAATAATAATAACTATTTCTAGGGTTGTGTCAAGAGTTTGTGTCTAGCACAGAAGCTGGCACTCCAGGTGAGGTTGCCAGTATTCTTGCTGAATGCCTTTCACCCTCATCTCCATCAGTTCTCACAGCACCCTGTGAGATCAGTAGGGCTGGGTTGTTACCACCTTCATAGACTCAGTGGGCCAGAGCCTCTTCTCAAGTTCATTTCCTTTTGCTAATCCAGCCCTACCATTTCCTCAAGGCCTTCTTCCTGCATGAGGTCAATGACCTTTCTGCTCTTTCTCTTGTACTTAAAAGTCTGAATCATGTAATCCAGAAAGAATTTTATTAAATAGGGTAATGTACCACTTGTTGCCCTAATCAGATTCTCAGTTCCTTGAGAGCTGAAATGGTGTTTTTTTTACAAATTTAATTTAATTTAATTGTTTTTTTTTTTTTTTAGTTGGAGTCTCACTCTGTTGCCCAGACTGGAGAGCAGTGGCATGCTCCTGACCACCTCAGCCTCAACCTACTGGGCTCCAGCAATCCTTCTGCCTCAGTCTTCCAAGTAGCTGGAACTACAGACGCACACTACCACACCTGGCTAATTTTTGATTTATTGTAGAAATGAGGTCTTGCCAATTTGCCCAGGCGGGTCTTGAACACACGGTTCAGGCAATCCACTCGCCTCGGCCTCCTAAAGTGCTGGGATTACAGGCTGAGCCACTGAACCCGGCCGGTGTTTATTTTTAAAAATAATAATAGTGATAGATGATGATGGGACACACTTTCAATAGTACAGACAGAGGGAAAGCAAAAATGTGTTCAAATATATCTCCATATCTAGAAGCAGACATTGCTAACAGCTTCTTGTCGCTCTTTCCAGAAATAGTCAATGCTTTGAAATAACATATATAAATAAAACAAATATAAATTATGGATGTTTCATTCATTATGAAATAATATCATAAAAATTATTCTATACATTGAGCCCTCCACGTTCACAGGTTCTGTATCTGTGGATTCAACAAACTCTGGATCAAAAATATTTGAAAAGATGTAGATCTTAAAGTTAACTTAAAGTTAAAAAACAAAAACAGTCCATTGTGAACTGAATTCAGTATGTACAGAAAAACAGCAGCTCTCTGAAACCCCACCTAGCAAGGATGGACATGATTTTGCTCACATTCTAGGGGAGAGAACTTAGTCACATGATCCCAATTTATTGCTAGGGCAGCTAAAAACTGTAGACCACTCATATTCCATTAGAATCTTATAACTACAGAAAGAGAGGGCAGGGGGGACACTAGGTGGCTCTTGTCACAACACCACAAGTCATCTTTTCGATTTTGAACACGGACCCCTCATACCAAAAGAATGTACATAATCATGAATAATTTGTTCAGTCTATCATAATGTATGAAGGACTCCCAGGGCGAGGCCACTCAGCTTTGCAGGCATCCTTTCAGTCTTCCTTTCAGTCTTATCAGGTCTCAAGAGCAGAGTCATCTTGAAAACACAGTTTCACCCTTTCAGACATCTGGAATA